>NC_067474.1:160336618-160541618 GCF_947179515.1 Apodemus sylvaticus
ATAAGATGCAAGGCTCAATTTGTTTTTAGGTCGATTTGCTCTATAAAGTCATTTAATAATGATGTTTCAATTTAGTTTTGTCTACTGTGGAGGGTGGGGAATTAACTCACCTACAATTATTGAGTTTGGTTTCAGGTTTGGCTTAATACCAACTTGTTTAATGGGTGCACAAAAGTTTGAAGTGTATATGTTTAGAATTTGGCAATGCTATCTTTATGGTATTGTTGCCGTGACCAAAATGAATTGACCTTCATTGTATTATCTGATTATTTGTGACTCAAAGTCTAGTTTATGAGATACCAAGACAGAGACTCCTCTTTGCTTTTGGTTTTCATTTCCTGAAAATTTCATTTTCCTAAAGTTCCCCCCAGTTGCCTTAGTCAAGTAGTTTACAAGGTTATTTGGGTCTTGGTAAGGTTCCAGCCACCAAATTTATCTTGGTCTTTTTTGCACATGAGAGCAGGCAACCCATACATATATCTCAGTCTCTCTTGGCCATGGCTAGCAGTAACTACAATGAGAACTCCAGGTTTGCCAGGAGTGCCATAGGACCAAGGATGGTGCAGCCAATAAGTACAGATTTTCTAAAGAGTCAACATTTCTTCAAGGTTCAAACAGTCTCATAACAATTTCTAAGCCTCTACTGCTTGTCCAGAACATAGCAAAGGCTTTTCTGGGACATTTCAATCAAAGTCAGACACAAAGACTTTGCTACAGATATCTCTATATCTTCCACCTTTTTCTTCTTATATGAATTTGTTAGGGATAGCATATATGTTAGAAATGATAGAGTTGTACAGTAAATATGGCCCTTTTTTCTATCTAGATGACTCACAGTATTATGCAAATAAGTAAATAAACATTTTAATGCCAGTAAAGTGATCACCCACAGAGAATTATAAACCACACAAGACAATCACCTGCTTCATCTAGATTTCCTTCTTTTACTTTTACTGAACATAGGCTTTTCGAGTAGGATCTGATGATTTTGTTTTAATTTCCTGAGTTCTGTTTTTATGGTTCCATTTTCATTATTGATTTGTTAATTGGGATATTGTCTCTGTTCATCTTAGTTAGTTTGGCTAAGGGTATATTTATCTTGTTGATTTTCTCAAAGAACAATTTCTTGATTTTGTTGATTATTTATTATTCTCTTTGTTTCTAATTGGTTGATTTCAGCCATGAGGTTGACTATTTCCTGCTGTCTACTCCTCTTGGGTGTGCTTGCTTCTTTTTGTTCTAGAGCTTTCAGGTATGCTATTAAGTTCCTAGTATGTATCTCCAGTTTCTTTTTGAATGCAATTAGTGTTATGAATCTTCCTCTTCACACTGCTTTTATTGTGCCCCATAAATTTGGGTATGCTGTGCCTTCATTTTCATTGAATTCTAGAAAGACATTAATTTCTTTATTTCTTCTCTGATCAAATTATTGTTGGGCAGAGAATTGTTCAGCTTCCATGAGTATGTAAGCTTTATATTGTTTTTGTTGTTACTGAAACCGAGCCTTAATCTGTGGTATCTCATTGAATGTAAGGGATAATTTCTACCATCTTGTTTCTGTTTAGGCTTGTTTTATATTCTATAATATTGTTTATTTGAAAAAGATTCCATAAGGTGCTGAGAAGGTGTATTCTTTTGTTTTGGGGTGAAATGTTCTGTAGATATCTTTTAACACCATTTGATTCATAACTTCTGGCAGTTTCACTATGTTGCTGTTTAGTTTCTATTTCCATTACATGTCCATTGTTGAGAATGGGATGTTGAAGTCACCCACTACTATTTTGTGAGACTTGGTGTGTGTTTTTAATTTTAGTTTTAGTAACGTTTCTTTTACAAATTTGGTTGCAATTCATTTGGGGCATAGATATTCAGAATTGATAGTTCAATTGTTCTTTTGATGAGTATGAAATGTCCTTCACAATCCTTTTTGATTTGTTGAGAGTCTATTTTATTGGATATTAAAATGGCTACTCCAGCTCATGTCTTGTTACCATTGGCTTGGAATTTTTTTGCAGCCATTAATCTGAGGTAGTGTCTGTCGTTTTTTCTTAGATGTGTTTCTTATATGTAATAGAATGATGAATTTTGTTTATGTATCCAGTATGTCATCCTGTGTCTTTGGGGGGGGGCGTAATTTGGGCCCATAGATGATAAGAGGCATTCATGGCCAGTGATTGTTAGTTCCTGTTATTTTCTTGTTGAAGGTGGCATTTTGTGTGTATGCATTTGTATTTAAGCATGTGTGATATTCTTGGTTTGTTGTGAGATGATTAATTTTTTTGGATTTGGTTTTTTCAAGATAGGGTTTCTCTGTATAGGCCTGGCTGTCCTGGAACTCACTCTGTAGACCAGGCTGGCCATGAACTCAGAAATATGCCTGCCTCTTCATGCTCTGTAGGTGACTTTTATTTTTATGCCCATCTCTTTCTTTGTGTTAGGGAAGTTTTTTTTCTATGAGTTTATTCAACATGTTTTCTGGCTTTTTGAACGAGTGGTCTTCACTGTTTCTTATTCCAACTATACTTAGGTGTGATCTTTGCACTGCGTCCTTAATTTCTGGTATGTTTGGATTTAGGAATTTGTTACTTTGTATTTTATTTGATCAATGCATCCATATCTTCTTTGATATCTTCTGTGCCTGAGATTTTCTCTTCCATCTCTTGTGCTCTGCTAATAATGCTTGCATATGTAGTTCTGTAGTTCCTGTTCTCTTTCCTAGGTATTCCCTCTCTAAAATTGCCTCCATTTGTGATTTCCTTATTGTTTCTATATTGATATTTAGATATTAGACCATTTTGTTCAATTCTGTCACTGGTTTGATCGTATTTTCCTGTATTTCCTTAAGGGATTTGTTTCCTCTTTAAGGGCTTCTGTTTTGTTTGCCATTTCCCCCCCTCTATTTAAGGGAATCATTTATATCATCATTAATGGCATCTATCATCTTCTTGAAATGACATTTTAGGTCAAAAACTTCCTCCTCGGGAGTGCTAAAGTATTCATGGTTTGCTGTAGTAAAACTGGATTATGATGCCAAATTACATTGGCTCCTATTGTGTGTGTGTGTGTGTGTGTGTGTGTGTGTGTTTTAAATATTTTCTTTATTTGTATTTCAAATGTCAACCTCTTTCCAGGTCTCCCCTCCAGAAACTGCTTATCCCATTTACTTTTGCAATCTGGTTTTCTTGGTGATAACAGGCTTGGGTGTTTCTGAATCCATCCCCCTAAGAGACAGTCAGAGCTGTGTGATCTTGATTAGAACATGCCTCCTGGAGGCAATCAGTGTTCTGTTTAGAGTCACCCTCCTCTCTCCGTGGTTATTGCCGACAGCCTGTGTCCTCCTGGGAGACAGGCGGGGCTATGGGGCCATGGTACAGGCACCCTGATTTTCAACCGTGGCAGGTAGAGGTGCAGACCAGAAGGTTGATGGAGTTCCAGTAGAACTGGATAAATATCAGAATTCAGGGTTTTGCCAGAGTCCCAGCTGGTGGGACCAAAGGGGAAGGTATCTCCCCTGTATCTCTGGTTAGCTGACAGCTCCTAGGACACAGGCAGGCCTATGGGGACTGGGAGCAGGCATGTTGATTTGCTATGGGTGCAGATAGATTTGAACAATAGAAAGGCCTATACAAATTGTGAAAATATCTTCACTGACCTTAAAACCAATAAAGAGCTAATTTCCAAAATATATAAACCAAGAAGTTATACTTCAAAACAACAAAAATCAGAACTAAAAAATGGGTACAGATCTAAATAGAGAATTATCAAAAGAGGAATCTTGAATGGCTAAGAAGCACTTAAAGAACTTTTCAACATCCTTAGGCATCAGGAAAACACATTTCTTTTTTTTTTTTAATCTCGCATATTCTTCTGAGAAAAAACTGTACAGTGCATTCTCTGTGGAAGATACACGCTTAGACATACGCGCAACACGAAAGCACATAGAGTTACAACGTGTTGTTTAGGAAAAACAAGATAATTTTGCACAATGCGAGATTTCTTCAGGTCGCGATTAAGGATTTCTTTTTTTTTATTCGATATATTTTTTATTTACATTTCAAATGATTTCCCCTTTCCTAGCCCCCCCCCCCACTCCCAGAAAGTCCCGTAAGCCCCCTTCTCTCCCCCTGTCCTCCCACCCACCCCTTCCCACTTCCCCATTCTAGTTTTGCTGAATACTGTTTCATTGAGTCTTTCCAGAACAAGGGGCCACTCTTCCTTTCTTCTTGTACCTCATTTGATGTGTAGATTATGTTTTGGGTATTCCAGGTTTCTAGGTTAATATCCACTTATTAGTGAGTGCATACCATGATTCACCTTTTGAGTCTGGGTTACCTCACTTAGTATGATGTTCTCTAGGTCCATCCATTTGCCTAAAAATTTCATGAATTCATTATTTCTAATGGCTGAATAGTACTCCATTGTGTAGATATACAACATTTTTTGCATCCACTCTTCTGTTGAGGGATACCTGGGTTCTTTCCAGCATCTGGCAATTATAAATAGGGCTGCTATGAACATAGTAGAGCATGTATCCTTATTACACGGTGGGGAATCCTCTGGGTATATGCCCAGGAGTGGTATAGCAGGATCTTCTGGAAGTGAGGTGCCCACTTCTCGGAGGAATCGCCAGACTGATTTCCAGAGTGGTTGTACCAATTTGCAATCGCACCAGCAGTGGAGGAGTGTTCCTCTTTCTCCACACCCTCTCCAACACCTGCTGTCTCCTGAATTTTTATTTAATCTTAGCCATTCTGACTGGTGTAAGGTGAAATCTCAGGGTTGTTTTGATTTGCATTTCCCTAATGACTAATGAAGTTGAGCATTTTTTAAGATGCTTCTCCACCATCCGAAGTTCTTCAGGTGAGAATTCTTTGTTTAACTCTGTACCCCATTTTTTAATAGGGTTGTTTGGTTTTCTGGAGTCTAGCTTCTTGAGTTCTTTATATATATTGGATATTAGCCCTCTATCTGATGTAGGATTGGTGAAGATCTTTTCCCAATTTGTTGGTTGCCAATTTGTCCTCTTGATGGTGTTCTTTGCCTTACAGAAACTTTGTAATTTTATGAGGTCCCATATGTCAATTCTTGATCTTAGAGTATATGCTATTGGTGTTCTGTTCAGAAACTTTCTCCCAGTATGGATGTTCTCAAGGGTCTTCACCAGTTTCTTTTCTATTAGCTTCAGAGTGTCTGGCTTTATGTGGAGGTCCTTGATCCATTTGGATATGAGCTTAGTACAAGGAGACAAAGAGGGATCAATTCACATTCTTCTGCATGCTGACCTCCAGTTGAACCAGCACCATTTGTTGAAAAGGCTATCTTTTTTCCATTGGATGTTTTCAGCCTCTTTGTCGAGGATCAAGGGGCCATAGGTGTGTGGGTCTTCAATCCTGTTCCATTGATCATCCTGCCTGTCACTGTACCAATACCAGGCAGTTTTTAACACTATTGCTCTGTAGTATTGCTTGAGGTCAGGGATACTGATTCCCCCAGACTTTCTTTTGTTGCTGAGAATAGTTTTAGCTATCCTGGGTTTTTTGTTATTCCAGATGAATTTGATAATTGCTCTTTCTAATTCTGTGAAGAATTGAGTTGGGATTTTGATGGGTATTGCATTGAATATGTATATTGCTTTTGGCAAAATGGCCATTTTAACTATATTGATTCTACCAATCCATGAGCATGGGAGGTTTTCCCATTTTTTGAGGTCTTCTTCCATTTCCTTCTTCAGAGTCTTGAAGTTCTTGTCATACAGATCTTTCACATGTTTGGTAAGAGTCACCCCAAGATACTTTATACTGTTTGTGGCTATTGTGAAAGGTGTCATTTCCCTAATTTCTTTCTCAGCCTGCTTATCCTTTGAGTGTAGGAAGGCCACTGATTTGCTTGAGTTGATTTTATAACCTGCCACTTTGCTGAAGTTGTTTATCAGCTGTAGGAGTTCTCTAGTGGAGTTATTTGGGTCACTTAGGTAGACTATTATGTCATCTGCAAATAATGATAGTTTGACTTCTTCCTTTCCAATTGTATCCCTTTAACCTCCTTATGTTGTCAAATTGCCTGAGCTAGTACCTCAAGTACAATATTGAAAAGATAAGGAGAAAGGGGGCAGCCCTGTCTAATCCCTGATTTCAGTGGGATTGCTTTAAGCTTCTCTCCATTTAGTTTGATGCTGGCTTCCAGTTTGCTGTATATTGCTTTTACTATGTTTAGGTATGGGCGTTGAATTCCTGTTCTTTCCAAGACTTTAAGCATGAAAGGATGCTGAATTTTGTTAAATGCTTTTTCAGCATCCAATGAAATGACCATGTGGCTTTTTTCTTTGAGTTTGTTTATGTAGTGGATTGCATTGATGGATTTCCGTATATTGAACCAACCCTGCATACCCGGGAGAAAGCCTACTTGATCATGGTGGATGATCGTTTTGATGTATTCTTAGATTCGGTTGGCAAGAATTATTTTGAGTATTTTTGCATCGATGTTCATAAGGGAAATTGGTCTGAAGTTCTCTTTCTCTGTTGGATCTTTGTGTGGTTTTGGTATCAGCGTAATTGTGGCTTCATAGAAGGAATTGGGTAGTGTTCCTTCTGTTTCTATTTTGTGGAATAATTTGAAGAGTATTTGTGTTAACTCTTCTTTGAAGTTCTGATAGAACTCTGCACTGAAACCATCTGGTCCTGTGCTTTTTTGGCTGGAAGACTTTCTATGACTCCTTCAATTTCTTTAGGCATTATGGGACTGTTTAGATGATCTATTTGGTCCTGATTTAATTTTGGTATTTGGTATCTGTCAAGGAAATTGTCCATTTCCTCCAGATTCTCCAGTTGTGTTGAGTACAGGCTCTTGTAGTAGGATCTAATGATTTTTTGGATTTCCTCAGTTTCCGTTGTTATCTCTCCCTTTTCAGTTCTAAGTTTGTTAATTTGGATACTTTCTCTGTGCCCTTTGGTCAGTCTGGCTAAGGGTTTATCTATCTTGTTGATTTTCTCAAAGAACCAGCTCCTGGTTTTGTTGATTCTTTGTATGGTTCTCTTTGTTTCTACTTGATTGATTTTGGCCCTGAATTTGATGATTTCCTGCCTTCTACTCCTCCTGGGTGAAATAGCTTCTTTTTGTTCCAGGGCTTTCAGGTGTGTCATTAAGCTGGTAACGTATGCTCTCTCCATTTTCTTTTTGGAGGCAATCAGGGCTATGAGTTTTCCTCTTAGCACTGCTTTCATTGTGTCCCACAGATTTGGGTATGTTGTGTCTTCATTTTCATTGTGTTCTAAAAAGTCTTTAATTTCTTTCTTTATTTCTTCCTTGACCAAGGTATCATTGAGTAGAATATTGTTCAGTTTCCATGTGTATGTGGGTTTTCTGTTGTTTTTGTTGCTATTGAAGACCACTTTTACTCCATAGTGATCTGATAGGAGGCATGGGATAAGTTCGATCTTCTTATATTTGTTGAGGTCTGTCTTGTGACCAATTATATGGTCGATTTTGGAGAAAGTACCATGAGGTGCTGAGAAAAAGGTATATTCTTTTGCTTTAGGATAGAATGTTCTATATATATCTGTTAAATCTAATTGTTCCAAAGCTTCAATTAGTTTCATTATGTCCCTGTTTAGTTCCTGTTTTCTTGATTGGTCCATTGAGGAAAGTGCAGTGTTGAAGTCACCCACAATTATTGTGTTAGGTGCAATATGTGCTTTGAGCTTTAATAAAGTTTCTTTTACGAAAGAGGGTGCCCTTGCATTTGGAGCATAGATGTTCAGGATTGAGAGTTCTTCTTGTTGTATTTTTCCTTTGACCAGCAAGAAGTGTCCCTCAGGGTCTCTTTTGATGACTTTGGTTTGAAAGTCAATTTTATCTGATATTAAAATGGCTACTCCAGCTTGTTTCCTGAGACCATTTGCTTGTAAAATTGTCTTCCAGCCTTTTACTCTAAGGTAGTGTTTGTCTTTGACCCTGAGGTGTGTTTCCTGTAAGCAGCAAAATGTAGGGTTCTGTTTATGTATCCAGTCAGTTAGTCTATGTCTTTTTATTGGGGCATTGAGTCCATTGATGTTAAGAGATATTAAGGAATAGTGATTGTTACTTCCTGTCATTTTTGACGTTATTTTTTAAATGTGATTGGTTAACTTCTTTTGGGTTTGATGAAAGGTTACTATCTTGGTTTTTCCAGGGTGAAGTTTCCCTCCTTGTATTGGTGTTTTCCTCCTATTATCCTTTGTAGGGCTGGGTTTGTGGATAGATATTCGGTAAACTTGGTTTTGTCATGGAATATCTTAGTTTCTCCATCTACAGTGATTGAGAGTTTTGCTGGATATAGTAGTTTTGGTTGGCATTTGTGTTCTCTTAGAGTCTGCATGAGATCAGCCCAGGATCTTCTAGCCTTCATACTCTCAGGTGAAAAGTCTGCTGTGATTCTGATAGGTCTTCCTTTATATGTTACTTGGCCTTTTTCTCTTACTGCCTTTAATATTCTTTCTTTGTTTAGTACATTTGGTGTTTTGATTATTATGTGACGGGAAGTAGTTCTGTTCTGGTCCAGTCTGTTTGGAGTTCTGTAGGCTTCTTGTATATTCATGGGCATCTCTCTCTTTAGGTTAGGGAAGTTTTCTTCCATAATTTTATTGAAGATATTTGCTGGCCCTTTAAGTTGTAAATCTTCACTCTCATCTATGCCTATAATCCTTAGGTTTGGTCTTCTCATTGTGTCCTGGATTTCCTGGATATTTTGGGTTACAAGCTTTTTGCTTTTTGCATTTTCTTTAACTGTTGAGTCCATGGTTTCTATGGTGTCTTCAGTGTCTGAGATTCTTTCTTCTATCTCTTGTATTCTGTTGTTGATATTTGCATCTATGTCCACTGATTTCTTCCCAAGGCTTTCTATCTCCAAAGTTGTCTCCCTTTGAGTTTTCTTAGTTGTTTCTACTTCTGATTTTAGATCTTGGATGGTTTTGCTTAGCTCCTTCACTTGCTTGTTTGTGCTTTCCTGTAATTCTTTAAGAGATTTTTGTGTTTCCTCTTTCATGACCTCAGCCTGTTGACCAAAGTTCTCCTGTATTTCTTTAAGTGTTTTTTGTGTTTCTTCATTATTGGCTTTTGTATTCTCCTGGATTTCTTTCAATGATTTTTGTGTTTCCCTTGCAAGGGCTGCTGACTTTTGATCCATTTTCTCCTGAATTTCTTTAAGTATGTCCTTCATGTGTTCCTGTACCAGCATCATGACCAGTGATTTTAAATCCAAATCTTGTTTTACTGGTGTGATGTGGTATCCAGGACATGCTGGTAAAGGAGAATTGGGTTCAGATGTTGCCATATTGCCTTGATTTCTGTTAGTGATGTTCCTGCGTCTGCCTTTTGCCATCTAGTTCTCACTGGTGTTAGTTGGTGTTGTCAATGCTGGACTCACCAGTGCAAGCTGCCCCTTCCCAGGTGGCCTCTGATGCACAGCTTACCTCCTGCACTGCCTGGAGACAGGGTGTTGTCCAGGCTGTTCAGACCCCGAAGTAGACACCCGAAGGCTCCTGCTGGGGCCCGCTGGATTCACTGGAGCACACCGACTTCTCCCTGCTGGCCGCCCGGAAGCCCCACTTGCCTCTTTCAGGTCCTGGAGATGTGGTGTTGCTGCTGAGGCTGATCTGGATCAGGAAGCGGAGAGGTCTGAGGGCTACTGCCAGAGGCCTCAGGACTGAAGCCTAAGCTCTGTGCCACAGGAATGAGCTGTGCTGTGAGCTCCCAGACTGCCTCTGGGTGCACACCATGTCTCCCGCACTTCCTGGAGACCCAGTGCTGTGGACCAGGCTGTTCAGATCCCAAAGCAGGTGCCTGAAGGCTCCTTCTGGAGCCCGCTGGATTCACCGGAGCACACAGACTTCTGCTGGCTGCCCGGAAGCCCCACTTGCCTCTTTCAGGACCTGGAGATGTGGTGTTGCTGCTCAGTCTGATCTGGATCCGGAAGCGGAGAGGTCTGAGGGCTACTCAGGAAAACACATTTCTAAGATTGTGCCTTAAACCAATCAGAATGATTAAGATAAAAAAAAAAAAACTCAAGCCATATGATAATCAACACTAAATGTACATAATAAAGAGAGAAGGGGAGGAGTTACAGGAAAAGGGAAACATTTAAAATGTAAATGAAGAAAATATCCAATAAACAAAACCTAAGTATCTATCATCAGAATAGGGAATTTAAGAAATATGTTCTATAAACGCAACAGAATATTTTTGAGCCTTAAAGAGAGGAGTGAACTCTTTTTCCTTCCTTCCTTCCTTCCTTCCTTCCTTCCTTCCTTCCTTCCTTCCTTCCTTTCTTTCTTTCTTTCTTTCTTTCTTTCTTTCTTTCTTTCTTTCTTTCTTTCTTTCTTTCTTTCTTTCTTTCTTTCTTTCTTTCTTTTATAAATGAATGCTACCTCATGAAACTGGGCAGCTTTTTAAAGTCAAAATGACAAACCAGAAACCTAAAGTTTGGGAAAAAATATTCTCTAATCCCATGTCCAACAGAGGCCTAATACCCAAAATGAAAAAAAAAAAAAAAAGACTCCATACAAATCTATCTGATGAACCAATGAGTTACATTTGTTCTCTTTAGATGTGTGTGGTCAATGATTGTGTGTGTCTGTGTGCGCGTGTGTGTGTGCGTGTGTGTGTGTGTGTGTGTGTGTTGAGACTAAGACTAACAGGGAGGGATTTTAGGTGGGTTGGGCTTGGTCATGTTCTCCTTGGAGAGTAGGAACCACAGGAAGCAGCACTTAATTCTGTGGGCAGTGGGTGCTTGTCCTGAGGACACGCCCCCTAAGCAAGAAGGCCCGCCCCAGTCCTGACACGCCCTCTCAGAGACACACCCACAGTGAGGACCACGCCCTTCTGCGGGCTCTGCTACTCCCAATGCTTTACATGACTGACCTGGTTCACTGTGTAATAACAAATCCTCTGCATGACCTGGAGGGTTGAGGGTCAGGGTGGGGTCTGGATGTGAGTGACAGAATGGGTGGGGCCTAGGGACAGGGCGGGGAGGGTAGAGGCAGGGGGCGGGGCCCACACAGCATCAAACACAGGCATGGAGGTTCAAGGCGGGCTCTGGATGTGAGTGACAGGGTAGAGCGCGACTAGAACCTGAACAGCCCCTGGTGAAGTGGGCACAGTCTAAGGAAGAGGGCGTATCTGAGGACTGAGTCCGCACCTGGGCTTGGTAGGCGGGGCAAATACAGAACAGGATGTAGATAATGGAGAACGGAAAGTAGGGCTGGGAAGAACTTCAGTGACAGAGGAGGAGAGTGGTCAGGACGTGAGGGCGTGGTCGTTCAGCTCCGCCCACTCGCAGGAAGGGCAGGATGTCCTCAGCAGCAGTGGGAACTTCCTGGTGACAGAGGGCCCTGGGGGCGGGGGCTTGACGTCATCAATGTGTGACCACTCTCCTGCTCGTCTGCTGCCCTGGGCTCCCTGCCTGCCTGCCGGGAGTGGCCGGATAGAATCACAGTGGCTTCCAGTACTGCGGGCTGGAGGCGGGGCCGCGCGAGGGGGTGGGGCCGGTGACGATGGACAGACTCACAGGGCAGTGAGCCTTTTCAGTGAGAGTCTTCACACCTGGCCCCACCCACTCCCGGCGAGGCCCCGCCCTCAGGTCTCTAGGCCCCTCCCACCTAGAGCAGACCATTCTCACAGGTAAGTAGAGGCGGGGATTCCTGTGGCATGGGTCTGTGGGGGCGGGGTCACATGGCCTGGGTAAGGGTCGCAGGGTCCCGGGGTCAGGAGACCGCAGCGTCACAGATGGGGTGGGGTTAGGAGGTCATGGGGTCACAGGCTGACTCAGGCCACTCCTGAACCTGTCACTCTCACCTCTGCGCTGCCCTGTAGCAGCTGTGGGGGTCACGCCCCCTCCCCTGTCACTCTCTCCTGTCCCTCTTGTCACTCACCCCTTGCCCTGCCCCCACTCCGCACTGTCTCCAACCCCGCCCTGCAGAAGCGGTGGCACTGCCACAAGCCTTGCCCCCAGGAAGACTGTGCAAGCTTTTAGACTCTGCCCGCAGCACAGGCTCTGGGGAGGGAGCAGTGAGAGTGACCCCGAGTGACCCCTTCTCGACACCATCAGTCCTCTCACAGGTCACTCTCAGGTGTGCCTGAGCTGAGGCAGCCATAGGGATCCAGGAGCCCACGAAGTCACACAGCCTGCCGCTGCCCCGCCCCCTTAACCCTCATATCTTGCTGTTCACGACCCCGCCCTCGTGACATCCATGATCCCTCCCCTCTTCCCATTGCTGTTGGAAGTCTCACAGACAGGGAACAGGAAACAGGCAACACCAGGCCATCTTTTCCAGTGCTGGCCCCCTTGCAGGGTTTTCTAGGTCACAGTACAGGGACTGGGCGCACGTGCGCATGTGCAAGCTAGGGGCAGGAGCGGGTCTGCAGGGGTGACATAAGGGGTGGGGCCAGCGGTCACCAACATGGAGATGGTAATGTCTTAGATTCTATTGCTGTAAAAACACCGTGATCAAAAGAAACATGTAAGAAAAGTGTTTATTTACTTATGTACCTTGGTCACAGCATACTGAATGTAGCCATGGCATGAAATTGGATGCAGGCACTCCACGAAAGCGTGTGGAATAATGTTGATTGATTGCTTCAAGTCACTGTTGTCTGCAGTCTTCTTTCTTTTAACTGTAAGAATAACTCACGGAGAGGGGGTACTGTCCACAGTCAGTACCATCACCTTATATTAATCATTTTTTAAGTTCAAGGCTTACACACAAAACCACAGCTCAAAATGATGGTAACCATTCCTTAGTTGAGATTCCCGGTTCTAAATATCTTTAGGATTTTGTACTTATGAATCAAACCATTTTCCACCAATCTATACTAATTAGTGTGACAGTACTGTCCTGGGTGTAAGTTCTAATTTGATTTTTACTTAAAATTTTATATGATTAAGTACTACATTGGTTAAGACAAAGAAAAATGATGTTGAGTATCATCTAATATTTTCATATTATGAAAGTTTCAATGAGGTAATTTATCTTTGTCTGTCTGTATAAAATTTGAATCTGGTCAAACTAAAATAACATAACACTTTGGGACAAAGATACACCCTAGCACCCCTGCACTAGAAGCCAAGATGGGGAAGACCTCCACAACCACCATGACCTTCCCCCTGGTACTATGGTAGTCAGGGAGGAAGGTGATCCAGGCAAGCACAAGATGAGAGAGATTAGCAGGCTGTAGCTGAGAATGCGGTTATTGGCCTTCACAATAGGAGTATCCTTGAACTTTACAAAAGTGACTAGTACTAGAATTGTGATGGCTGACAAGGACAGAGCCATGGAGCTAGAGCTATTCCCAATGGATCTTCATAAACCAGAAATGTCACAGCTCTTTGGAGGCAGTGGGTTTGCTCAAGTTGGCATACTTATCATCTGGACACCTCACACATTGTTCCATATCTGCTGGAGAAAAACAATAAAACCTTACAAGATATCATAATTTTGTAGTTAATAATTATGTATTTGTATTATTCAGAGAAAATATTAATAAGTATTTTGGTATTGAGCATCTAATCCAGTCCTTATCGCTGTAGGGACCACTGACTTAAGATTGCTCTCTATTAGTCTATGGTTTGTGGTGAAACAAAACACCATCACAGGGAATGGAACAGAAAAAAATATTATGCATTAAATGAAAAAGAAAGAAAATAATTATAAATAATAATGTGCATAATCTCAGATTTTTAATCCCTCAAACCATAAATTCACTATTCACAGACAAATGTAGCGTGCAGATGTATTTATTGATGTCAGTTGATGAAATGCATTATGTACTTGGTTTGATTTTTGCGTTGTGCCATTTGCCTGTATCTCCACAGAGGAACCAGAACATACAATTCCTCAAGTACTGTTTGCCTAAAGGAATATTTTCATTCTTGATGCTATATGCCTCATAGACATATGCATGTTCCTCTCATTTTGGTACAATCTCTTTATTCCCAAGTATTCATTCCAAGCACTATGCCATCTCTTCTTTCTTGAAATCTTCACTCTTGTTCTGTTTGACAGAAAAAGCTTCATCCTTGAAGCCATATAAGCTTTTTGTTCATTTGTTTTGTTGTGTTTTTTCAAGACAGGGTTTCTCTGTATAGCCCTGACTGTCCTGGAACTCACTCTGTAGACCAGGCTAGTCTCGAACTCAGAAATCTGGCTTCCAAGTGCTGGGATTAAAGGCATGTGCTACCACTGCAGGGCACTCATCTAAGCTCTTAAACTATATGTCGTTAAACAACAACTGTTACCCTAAGCATCTAGTCTTTGTCAGGGACTGAGATGGGTGTTGGAAGGAAACATTATGGACTGATCGTGTAGTCAAGTTTCTTTGTACAAAAAAAAAATCAATGAAAAATAAATGTATTCCTAGATTATGCCTAAAGATTGTCTTTAAAAATTGGTACCCATATATGTCCTCCTAAATGTTTTCTTTATACTATAAAATCAGTAAGCAGCATGTTGTGAGAGAAATGAATTGTGTGTAGAAGATATTGCAGGCTATTTGCAAGGTCCAAATAGAAGCTGACATTATTTAATTGATTAAGTTCTGAAACATGGAGATTTTAGAACTTCAGTTTCCATGTAGGCCATACCATATTTCTAGTTTGGAAAGAGAAAGATTAAAATTCAGCATATCTTTCTACATACAAGCATGTGCCTGTTGGAAACCTAATTTTCTGGGGACTGAACACAATCACAGCAGCAGTCTATTGTTTCTTTCTGATGAATTTTCCTAAATCCAGCAGTACATGCCACACTACACAGGGAGAAGAGAACCTAAGAAACATATAAATATTATATAATGTGTGTGATAGTATGTGTGTGAGTGTATGTGTGTGTGTGTGTGTGTGTGTGTGTGTAGTTCATGTATACACAATATGTATAATGACCCATAGATTGATATATGGGACAATAACAGATATCGCTATAAATATTCCTCTGTTAACCAGTATTTCTTAACAATTTCAGGCATATTATTATTATTTTGTATTTCCCTGCAGTACACCAAATGTCATACAATATTTTCTACATCATGTAATATGATATATGAAACTTTTAGGTTGTAGCAATGTCATGCTCAACCTCACCAGCAAGGAAGACGCAACACCAGGGAGTTTCTTCCTTCTTGCAGTTTATTTCGGGAACCTTGAACAAAGCTTATTTTCTTCTTTTGGTGGCCCCGAGATCTCTCCCTGCCTGACCTTATATAGTCTACTCAGTCCTGTCTAGCATAGAGAGATAACCCGCTACTTCCTCATAGGTAAACTAAGTGAATTCTTCATTAGCATGTGAGTGTGATAACGAACACAGCACACTGCGCATGTACTAAAGTAATTTACTACCAGCTGCATCTGGCCAGTGCCATCTTGTAATGAGGATGAACAAAAGGTGGCTTACTACATATCACCTTTTTTGTTTTAATAGAAGCCGTCCCAGGTCAGGGCTAATCGGGTCACTGGCATTCTGCTGACCATTGACCCCTGTCTTAGGTCATCTTTGCCACGACTTGGTCTTACCCGTCAAAGGGTTACCCTATCGATCACCAGGCCCCATGTCATAGGTTGATCCAAGCGCCAAGAAGTTGCCCATCTTTGGGTATCATTGGATTCCAGACAGTATAGTATGTACAGTACTATATGCTCAGTGTACCCTGGAGCGAAGGCTTCTAAGATTTTAGAGAGGCCAGCCAAACAGAGACATCTTTCTGAGTGTCCATAGCTGCAAGAGCCTGATAAACTATGGCTCTATGAACTGCATGATCTGGTCTAATGCAGCAGAAGCACCAAAGGCAGACGAAAGCTGCTAAGCACATAAGGGCGGCTATAGCTAACAACCCAGCCCACTCTTTGATTCTAGAAAGGGCACTGGAAATCCACGAGGTCAGGTCCTCCATGGTGATTGGCTTCAGTCTAGAAAAACTATACATTGTTAGCACTCCAGCACGATCTGTCGTGCATCTGCATGGGAAAGATGGAATTTTTGTTGTAATGTCCTAGCTGAAACATGAAATTGCTGATGAAATTTTCGTGCAGCTTCCAGGGATGAGGCCAGGAAGGCATATTCCATTCTGGTGTATCGATCAACAAGGCCATTGCCCTTACTCAGCGGGCCTGGCAGACTAGAATGGGCTCGAATTTGTTGTATAAAAAATTTTGAATCTCTGGACCAGATAATTTTCTGTAATTCCTTCATTAGGTGGCTCACCATACTAGTAGGTTTTATGGAGCCAGCTACTTCTAATACCCTAACAGCATTCACCACATAAGATGAATCCGAAAGTAAATTAAATGGAAAGGAACATTTTTTGAAAACTTCTAACACAATTTGCAACTCACCCACCTGTGGGGAGTCAGGCTGATATTGGCATAAAACGGGCTCATTATGCTTGATCATATAAGCTCCACAGCCTGTTTTTGATCCATCTGTAAATATATTGGGGGCACCCGGCAATGGTGCTTGTGCAGTTACTTTTGGAAACACCACAGGATGTTCCTTAAAAAATGAAAGCAAAAGATGTCTGGGATAATGATTATCTATTAATCCATCAAAGCAGCAGTGCAATATGGCCCAGTCATCAATCGTCCTACACAAAAGCTGCACCCGAGAGGCAGTATAGGCAACGATCAGTGATGCAGGATTCTTCCCAAAAAATTGTAGACATTGTTGTATCCCTAGAAGGGCCAATATAGCAACTGCAGTAGGGTAATGATCAATAGATTTTACTGGTGAGGCTCTAGGATGCACCCACAACAGGGGACCTGCTTGCCATAGCAGGCAGGCCTGTAGGCTGCAAAAAGGTAGACAAAATGCATAAAGCAATTTTCTCTCCTTCTTTGCAGCGAAACAACACTGCATCTTGCAACCCTTGTTCTATTCTCTTGAGGGCTACTCTAGCCTCCTGTGTTAATATTCGGGGTGAATCCATGGCCAAATCACCCGCCAAGAGGCTGAACAATGGCCCTAATTCATAATTAGGGATCTTAAGATACATTCTAATCAAATTTATATCTCCTAGCAATGGAAGGACTCTATGACAGGGCAATGGCCTGGACCCGACCCAGTACTTCTACAGGGAGGAGTCCATGTTTGTGTTTTTTCACATGAAGAAAATGTGTACAGTGGTAGCCAGAAATGAAACAATGCTCCCTTCCTGATGATCCCCTTACTGATGATGATAATGGTTCTTGCACACTGTGAAGTCAACTGGGCCTTTGTTCCTGACCTACCACTGATATATTCAGCAGTGTGGTCCGGACTGAAGATTCTCATGCTTGGATCTCCTTGGACAGAGGAGCCAACTTATAATAAGACTTTGACTTTCAGTGCATTTTGTTATAGCATTTGTTTGCTTTGTAAATAATAGTATGGGTGTACTTCTGTGTTTCTTTGAAATTGGAATCTCTCATTAACTGGTCTTGTTAAATTACTGTTGTTTCTTCTATGGTATTTAATGTAAGTTGTACTGATTGCACACTTACTTTTTTACATTTTCCTTTTATTATTAATAATCATTCCATTCATATACATCTCAAAAGATATACTACTTCCCACTTACCCCCTCCAACAAACCCCCATCCCATGATATCTGACTTTCCAGTTACCCTTCTGCCAGCCCCCAACCTACATCTGTCCCCCTTCCTGTGCCTGTATGGAGGAATGGATACAGAAAATGTGGTATATTTACACAATGGAATACTACTCAGCAATTAAAAACAATGAATTCATGAAATATTTAGGCAAATGTTTGGAACTGGAAAATATCATCCTAAGTGAGGTAACCCAGTCACAAAAGAATATGCATGAAATGCAATCACTGATAAGTGGATATTAATTAGCCCAGAAGCTCTGAAAACCCAAGACATAAGTAGCATATCAAATGACTCCCATGACAAAGTAAGGAGAGGGCCCTGATCCTGGAAAGGCCTGATCCAGCCAGTATTGTAGAGGAGCACCAGGACAGAGAAAAAGGAGGGAGGTGATAGGAGAATGGGTGGAGAGAAGGCTTATGGGACATATGGGGAGGGGGGAACCAGGAAAGGGGAAAGCTTTTGGAATGTAAACAAAGTGTTTCGAAAATAATAATAAAAAATAAAATGATAATAATAAAAAGGAAATACTTAACTTGCTAAACCTGCATCACCTATCTCAGATCTAAAGGTTCACTGAAAGTTTAAGAACCATAAGTAAATTATTAGTAAAGTTTTATAGACATAAACCCAGTCAGTATTTATTCTTCTGTCCTAGCATATATAGCAAATCATTAGTTCCCTTTTTATGACATTGGGTTAACGGTTTTACAACCTGTTGGAATGTGCTCTGAGTAGGAAAATGTCTGGTTACTTTCTAAAGGGAATTACCTGGTGACACTTGGGAGACAGGCAGTCTCACTGCAGTTTTGACTATTAGAAAATTACCTAATAGCAGTCCCACTATAAAAGAGCTTAATAATCAGATGTAATTTTGGGAATTTTTATAGGATCATCATTAACACTTAAGAAGTCATCTATTTGTCTATACAGCATCACTACAAGGCAGTACTCCCTCATGGATCAGCAGAGATCTGCTTGAAAAGGGTGTGCTATTACTTAGGGGTTGTTATATATGTTTAGTACTAATGGAAAAACCATATTAATAGAAGGAATCATTCCTAAAATGAATTCCCTTTCAGCCTTGCAAATAAGGGTGACCCGACACAGATCATATAATAATCTGAAACAGGCCATCTTGGGAAGATCACCTGAGAGTTATTATATTTTCCCAGTATTGTTCCTGACAAACCTGTGTCTTATCGTTTTGTGTAAGTTTTCATCAGTTTATTTTCTAAGTAGGTTTTTTTTTCATCAAAAGAAGTCTTAACGAATTATTACATATAAACATACCTTATGCACTGTCAATACTAGTAAGCACTTTTCTGTATTTAATACTACATTTGATAGTTGTTTTATTTCAAGGCTTGTAAAACAGCATTCCATGATCTTCTGATTTCAATCTATGGCAAATATTTATTAATCATATTACTAGTATAAGAATTATAATAACTGTATGCTATTTTAATATCTTCTTTTTAATTTTTTTAAATATTTGTTTTATGTAAGTACACTGTACTTACATAGTAGGTACATACATTTTATGTAAATACACTCTCATTGTCTTAAAATATTATAGAAGAGGGAGTCAGATTCTATTACAGATGGTTGTAAGCCACCATGTAGTTGCTCAGAATTGAACTCAGGACCTCTGGAGGAGATATCAGTGGTCTTGACCACTGAGCCATCTTTCCAGGCCACAATATTTTCTAACAGATTCCCAGGATCTGAACAATACATATTTTTATTTCAGTTTATCTTCTTTAAAAAGACTGTGATGAAACAAGTGATAGTAAAGTTTGACTGGAATGCTCAAAAGTGTAGAATTATGTCTATTCAGAAGCAGACAAATATTTGAGTTGATATTAGTTCTGAGTTTTAACATTGAAGCCCTAAAGTCCCCTGTGACTTCAAAGTGGAAGTTTGTAAAACCATGGGTATAATTCCCATCCCAGAATGAGACCTTGCTCAGTCTCCATGAAATGAAGATGTACTTTTCCCATTATACACATAAAACATAATTCCATGATATACATTAATTTTATGTACTTACTATTGTTGAAAATAAATCCCAGTGTCTACACAGTAAAGCTCTATCCCACAAAAGAAATGGAGAACAATGTAAACCGTAATTGTACCCACAATGCCACCAAAACCTACTAGAAAAAAATCATAAAGAACAGAATTTTACAAACAAATCTTAAAAGAACTTCACAATGAAATCTCTAATAGAATTCAGACTGGATGAAACAGATATATACACAATGAAGGTTATTATATGGGAAACTTGCTTTTCAATTCAGGAAGAAATTCTGATAATTTAATGTCACAGCATATTACATAGGAATATATGAACCCTTTTTTACTTAGTGTGTGGTTCAGCCCATGCCACACACCTTTAATTACTCTAGTTGCAATACCCAAAAGCCCTTAGTATTCACTTAATCTCAAACAGCATAAGTACAGTTAGTATATAGAAGGAGGCAGCCATGTTTGAAAGTGATGTCTAATTGTATGGAAGAAAATGTGAAATGTCCATGAAAGATCTAACAGAAGAGAATATGCCCAATTCTCCTGAGCTGAGAGAGTAAAGGGAAGCTCCGTAAGGGAGAGAGAGTACAGAAAGAAGAGAATAGTAAAGTAAGACATTAGAGTGCATGAGCAACAGTACAGTGCAGTTGAAAAGGTAGAGCAATGGAGAAATAGAAGGAAGCCCTTTTACTGGAAGAGTTTTACACAGTCAGAAGAGAGAACATGGTATGTACAGCTAAAGACAGAATGTGCAATAGAAAGAGAAGGAGACATGAGATTAGAAATGATAGCCACAGTTAATTTAAGGCCAAGCAGAGCAGTTCAATGTCTGAGAGGAGAATCAGATTGAATAAGTCAGCAGGGAGAGAAGGTTGAGCTGGAAGAGATGAGATGAACTAGCCAGATAGGATTTGAGAATGAGCAAGAAAGTGGGAACTTGTTCAGCAGCAAATTTCAGAGGCTGAAAACTCTCTAGACCTAGATAAGATTGTATAGAGGCTTGAGGCTTTCAGTCCTAAGTAAATAAATGGAGGCAGTAAGCCTCCCAGACAACAATTACAATAGGAGAATAAAAGTTACTTTTACAGCACTGTAGAAAATCTAAAGTTGCTTAGTATAACAGCTCTCTAGGATGTAAGAAATTAAGAAACACACCTCAGTACACTAAGGAAAAGAGACACAAACCTGAAGCAAACAGTACAGAAAAGTTCAACAGTAATTATAATACTCTAATCAGGACTAATTCCACAAAGCATCAGTAAGAACACATGTCAAGGACAGGTATACATTAAGAGTGGACAGAAAGCAAATGGACAATTTGTAGAAAAACCATACCACTCACTCATTTAATAAAGATCTTAGACTCCCTGAGAATAGCATTCATAGTGTCAAAAATTGCTATGCAAATGGGGTAAACAGGCAAGGTTGTCAATGGACATAACCAGATCAGCATCCTGTGTGATACAATCTCAATCTGCGAGACAAGGCATGGCTACTGGTATCATAGTAACAAGACTATGTGTGGGTAACAGATGGTTTTCTGGTTCAAGATGAGGTTCAATCCGCAGGAAAAAAAAATACATAGTTAATACTGGAGATCTGGCTAAAATCCAATAAGGAATGTCATAGGACATAGGAGGAATCTACCTCTGACAACTGCTTCATTTCTAAATGACTTTTAACACCCATAGCCTAATGATGCTTTGATTCTGGCTACAAGAAACATTGTTTTGAATGGGAAACAGCTATATAAGAGCCTCAAAACTAATCAAATATTAACACAAACAGACTGCAGATTTCACTGCCTACCATGGGATACCCATGTCATCACATCTAACATTATTTTCAGTGAAATTTTCCAGATTCATAGATGAAATAGAACATGGAAAAATCAAATTTGTACCCTTGTTCTACTGACAGGAGAGACCCACCCTACTCATTGTTCCATCTGTCTAACACACCTGGATCCTTTATGAAAATCTCCTTGGCCTTTACCATGCAGGACCCTTAGTTTTAATTTATAGTTATGCAAATTTGGCTTTTCAGATTGATACCTGAAAATGGGGAAACAGTGCTCAGAAAGATCATGGAACATTTCCAACACCTGGCAAAAGGATAAACACGAAGGAAAGAGAAGATGTTACGAAAATGTCTCTTTTTCTATAAGGATTTCAGTTTACCCTATGAGATGTAAGAGTCAGTCACACAGTTAACACACATAGAGTCCTTTTCCCCGTAACACTGAGGAGGAGCAAGGAAGAATCAAGAAACTATTCTGATGCACAGAATGCAGACTGTTGAAATTCTCCAACAAGAGGTCTCTGAGAAAGCCCTGAGTGCAGGGTCCAGGCATTCCCACAACTGAAAATAGTTCACAGTGTGGAATTCAACAAACCATGAATGTCTATGGGCAGAGGGCTTTTCATGAAATAAGCACCCATTTTTCCTATGTATGTGATCAATCATAATTATTCAAAAGATGCTGTCTAATTCTGACTTAATCTTTAGCAAGTTTTCTACTTAGCACAATGTCTTGGCCTGATATCATCCTCTCACAGCATGCTGGCCTGAACATTGGAAGAATTCAAAGAAATTCAGGAAAAATGACTAACTGTGGTGCCTATTGACAAATCAGTGCTGACATTGTTGGCTAGGTGCTGTTTTGGCTCCTGGTTCTTAGTTAGCTAAACCCTCCCTTCTCATCCTCAACTCTGCCCCCATCTCATGGCCTGCTTCATTCTGCACCCAACCAGATAAATCTGACTGCTCTCTCCCTCAGGCTGAAATGCCAAAAATTAACCTGTAAGCACCACAAATTCAAGAACAGTTTTCTTCTTGGAACGCTGAAGGTTGCAAGTCTTATGAAAACAATAAAGCCTCATAGAAACCCCTGTGGCATGTGACCAAAGTCCATCTCTTAGTCAGGCTGTAATATTTAATACAACTTGCTTGCAGGGTAGAATTGGATTTTCTCTGATAACATTCTGCGTTAACAGAACCTACAATCTACATTTCCTTCAGCCATAGCTTGCTGCAATCCTGTCTTCACTTTTCATTCAAACCTAAGGTGAAACATTAATAAATAAGCTTATGAAGACACATTTCTGAATGCTGTATTTACAAATACTGCATTTACCTCAGTGTAAAATTAATGGAGAGTATAACCTTTCTTGATAAATGTTAACATTTAGAGCTATATGATGGTATTTTGTTTTAGACATATATTTTCTAATTCAATCAAATATTCACTGGTCCCTCATATTACTAATATTTAAAAAGCTCTTTCAGAATCCCTGTTCATTTCCCTGGAGATGGGGAAATTAAATGTCATATGGAGGAAGGGGGAGTTAAGAACAATAGGTGAAGTTGAATTCAAGGAGCTTTATTAAGGCTTTAGCAAAGGGAACTCCCATGTACAAACTTCAGATACTGCAAAGGATCTACAAGATTATTTTAGAAACATATCTGGCAACCATAAAATTAATTAAAACATCAACAAAACCACAGTTCATAGAATCTCAAACTTCCAGACCATGGTGAGATATATACAACACAATTGTGAGAGTGGCAGCAGAAAATGCACCCCTGCTCCACACCCCTGACAAAGAAGCAAAAAATATATAATGGAAAAAAGAAAACATCTTCAATAAATGTTGCTGGTCTACCTGACAGTCTGTATGTAGAAAAATAAAAATAAATATATATGTATCAATGTGCACAAAGCTCAAGTCCAAGTGGATAAAGGACCTCAACATAAAAAATGATACAATTAATGAAAAAAAAAAGACAAACTGGGAAAGAGCCTTAAACTTATTTTCACAGGAAGAAATGTCCTAAGCAGAACTCCAATGGCTCAGGCTCTAAGATCAGGAATTGATAATTGAAACCCCATGAAACTAGAAAGCTTTTGTAAAGCAAAGGACAGAGTCAATAGGACGACATGGGAACCTAAAGATAAGAAAAAGAAATGTTTTCTACCCTCGCATTTGATAGAGGGCTAATATTCAAAATATATAAAGAACTCAAAAAAAGGCTAACCACGAAGAAACCAAACAACCCAACGAAAAAAAAAATGGAGTCAAAATCTAAAGAGAAAATTCACAAGGGAGGGATCTCAAAAGACAGAGAAGAACTTAAAGAAATGTTCAAAGTCCTTAGTGCTCAGGAATATGCACATCAAAATGACCCTGAGATTCCACCTTACACCAATCAGAATGGCTAAGACCAAAATCTCAAGTGACAACCCATGCTGGCCAGAATGTGGAGAAAGAGAACCATTCTTCCTTTTGTTGCTGGTGGTACTACAAACTGGTACAACTGCTCTGGAAATCAATCTGGTTGTTCCTCAAAAAATTGGAATTACATTTGCCGGAAGACCGAGCTATATCAGTCTTGTGCACATACATGAAAGATGGCCCACCTCTCCACAGGGGCTTGTGTTCCACTATGTTCAGAGGGACCTTATTTGTGACAGCCAGAAGTTGGAAAAAAACAGATGCCCCACAATGGAAGAATCAATACTGAAAATGTAGTTCATTTACACAGTGGAATACTTGTCAGCTATTAAGAACAAGGACATGATGAGATTTGCAGGCAAATGGATTGAACTTGAAAATTCCATGTTAAGTGACATCACTCCAAACCATAATCACATGTATAGTATGTACTCAATAAGTGGGTATCAGCCAAAAAATTATATAATACACAACACAAAACCCACATGACTAAGGAAGCTTAACAAGCTGAAGGATCTGAGTGAGGGTGCCACAATCCTGCTTGGCAGAAAGAATACGGCAGTCACAGGGGTAGAAGGAAGGAAGGATCTGGGTGGGAGATGTAACAGGAAGGGTGATCATGATCAGGTATTGCAGGTGGCAAAGGCGCAAAGACTGACACCATGAAAACTAGGAGAAAAAATGGAAATGTGGGGGGTAGAGGTAGGATATGGTGGACCATCTAACATGTTCCAAAAGACCTAGCAGTTGAGAGACTCCCAGAACACATGGGAGAGACATTGGATGAAGTGTCCTACAGTGGGGAGGGAGTACATGTAGAATCCACCTCCAGTGGAAGACCAAACATCAAGTGGTGGGATTGGGTTGTCATCCCATAGTCAAAAGCTCTGACCCACAATTGTTCCTGTCTGAAGAAAGTGCAGGGACAAAAATGGAGAAGAACATGAGAAAATGGATGTCCACAGACAGGCCCATGTTAGGATCCAGATCAAGGGGAGACATGGGGCCCTTACACTGTTGCTAATACTGTAGTGTGCTTATAGACAGGAGCCTGGCTTGGCAGCCCTCTATGAGGTCCAACAAGCAGCTGAGTAGGATGCAGATACTAGCACTGAACGAATGGATGGAAGCCATGGATCCCTTTGGTTGAATTGGGGGAAAGCCAGAAGAAACTGAGGAGGAGGAGTGTGGCCCCATGTATAGACCAACAGTCTCAACTGAAATGGTCCCGCGAGATCGCTCAGATATGGAGTCAACAACTAGGCAGCATACACCAGCTGACATGAGGACCATGACACATAAACATCGGAGGATGGTCAGGTCTGACCTCCGTGAAAGAAGATACACCTAATCCTCCAGAGAAATGAAGTCCAAGGGATTGGTGTGGGTTGGTGGGCTGGAGGGGAAGGAGGACATCCTCTTGGAGATGGAGAGGAGGAGGGATGCAATGGGGTATAAAGATAATTTTAGAAATGTAATTTAAAAAGTGTTAAATGCCTTTAGTGTAAAAAGGATGCGTGACTTGTATACAACTTCTATGTGTAATTGTATGAATAATTTTGCTATGAACATAGTTTATGCTGAGAGCCTATTGTATAAAACATATTGATTGCCATATATACTCTTTTTTCAAAATTTGCTTTTCATCCGGATTGCTGACTCTCTCCCCAATATCCCCTCATATTCTTAACAAGGAATATTTGTAAAAGAGAAATCACTGCTTTAGTAGTATAACCACTGGAGAGTCAGCTCTGCTCCAGTGATTACCTGTACACTCCATTCAATGATCCACAAACAAGAACTAAATAAAAGCAAAACAAAACCCCCAAATGCCTACTAACAGGATGAATTGGGAAGATAATGAAAGAATATGTGTGGTAATTGTGGCAAGATGTATTTCATACATGCATCAATTTGTTAAAAATTAAAATCTATCAAATTTGTCTGAGTGTCATTCATATATAGATATGAATGGACATTCTTTTGTTGTATGGAATATTTCCATAGCTTAGTCAATGTGTAAGAACATTAATGACAGTTAAAAAGAAACTCTTCTTCTCTTCTCTCAGCTGTGGGCAACCTATGTTAAGCTTTTTACAAGTGTGTGACCTTCACAGATAGATTTTATAAATGAAAACATAAAAATTTTGTCCCATTTTACACTTTAGATTATTTAGTATGTTTTCAAGTTTACTCCATTCTCTATGAAATGTCAATTAGCCAAACCTAGAAAGGACTGTGCTTCTTTTAATTGAACTTGATGCAGTTCTTATGTTGGTATTTTTTTATCTGCCTTTGTCTTTCTTTAGATATGAACACTCCATTATCATTATGAATCTTTGTCTCTAATTGCTGAAAACAGTTACTTACTATTTACACTTTTCTCTTTCTATCCCATGTGAAGTCTACATTTTGTGAGTTGTAGAGATTTGCTTAATTACACACAAGTGTGTTGATAATAAAACCAATGATAAGGCTGGAAACACAGTAAGCAAGGATTTAATGTAATAGTAAAATTAAGTTCTCCAGTTATTATGTGTATTGAAAGATAATTCCTTGTTATGAAGATTTAATATTTTTCAACTCAGAAGTTTCCATTTAAAGATAGATAATAGGTATGGAAAGATCTCAAAGAATATAGCAAGAAAATTCAAATAAAGATTCAGGAAATCAACAAGAAGTGTGGTCTTACTGGCAAACAAAAGATTGTTGTAATTCTACACATCCATGTACAACGTCCTCTGAGCAAAACTGAGACATTCCCATTCCTCCAGTGAGAAGTCCAGAGCCACATCCTTGAAGGCTAACAGACCCTGCAATGGAAAACTGGTTATTTGCTCTGGAAAAAATTGCTTTACTATATTAATAAAAAGCCCTAAAGAATAGAAGATATTTTTTGATACAGATGAGGAAAGAAAATATTGTAGAACAAATGTTTTCTTAATGTTGCATAGAAATGTGGCTAATGTTATGAATTGCTGCTCTTATATAGACAATTTATAGAATCACTATAATGCTCTCATTTATAGAGGTTCTGCACTTCATTAATTTTCTGTGGTTTTCTGAGACCTTAGCAACAAATAAAAGATGCCACAAGAACTATGTTAGAAATTTTTGTGTGCAAATGGGATTGTATAATATCTTTTAAAGTCCTCTAATATGAAAGTTGTATTCCAGCAACCTCATGGCACTACAAATTGGATTTTTAAACCCAGTTCTTTAAAATCCAGTGATCTCTGCTGGAATGTCATTGCTAGGTGGACTATACAGCACATATGCATAATTTTAGGCAAATGTAACCAACATCATACAAAATAGATGCTTACTCTAATAAATTATACTTTCTAAAATAGTCCTAGACGTCCTTCTGTTTATATCTCTCTGAGAATGCATGATACAATCACCGTAAAAGCAGCAAACCTTTATAGAATATGTACATTTGATATGATGTAGAAATGTACTTTTATGAAATAAGCATTAATATCAAAGATAATCGTAGTGTGACTTCACAGGTGGTCAAGTCATAATGAGGAAAAATATGCTTTCAAATCTACAAAGTCCACCTTCCTAAAATATGGACACTAGTTCAGTACTGTATGAAGCTGTGTCTCACATGACTGTATTGTAACATAACAATTTGACATTTAGAGGCCTAGGTAAAAGGCTACAAAATGTCTATAACAGTTAGAATATAAGACGCAGGATTAATGGATATACTAAATGTGACAATTTTTTCCTTAGACAGAAAAGGACTGCAATGTCAGGACATACATTAACATTCCAAATGACACATAGAATCTAATAGAGAAATTATTTTATTAAATTATATTCACAAACAGGATATAGAAAAACCACTACTAGGGAGCATTAAATTATTTAAAGTTATATGAAAGCTGGCATACACAATACAAATAATAAATATTTCTTAAATTCCATATGGTCTTTCATAAAAGAATTTTAGGTTTGAATGGATAAATAAATTGCATCTGTCACAATTCATTTCAATGAAGAAGAATTTCTTGATCAAGTCTTTTAAATTGAGGGAGAATTATGCTAACACTTCATAAACATGGTATACGTTATTCAGCATATGATTGACTTAATGAAAAGTTTCAATCTTGTAATTTTATCATTATTTTCTTTCTTTGGAATATGACCTTATTTGTGTATCAGAATGGTAGCATCCATAGATAATTATTACTTTAATTCTTCCTTTGTTTTTAAAAAACAATGACACACAGGTTATATAGTATGTCTATTACAAATGGGCATAAGAAATATAAACCAGGGGTAGGAGAAAAATGACTAAAAGGTAAAAATGCTTGCTGTGACTTCAGGGTCAAGGGTTTGGTACATAACCCAGGCATCTATGGACATAAGGTATCATTCAGTGTATGTAAAAGCATGCAGATGAACAACTATATACTTATGAAATATAATAAAAAATAATAATAACATCAACAAAACCCCTTCAGTTTTTTCATATGGAACACATTATTTCAGGAAAAAGGAAAAATAGTAGATGAACCATGCTTCCTTCTAATGAATAGAAGAGCCTGACCTGTAGCCCCACTCCAGCCCCACCAGCAGGGATCACATAGTCCTGTCTGCAGGGCAGGAGAAGGACCTCATATAATGCAAGATGACTTGAAGTCCCCTGCATAGCTAAGGATGACATTCAATTTGTGCTTCTGGCCCTCCCCACACTAGAGTGGGTGGTCCTATGACTGGCTTTAGAAGAGCTTTTGATATGTAGGCAAAACAAGGTTATATCATTGTCCTAGAGGAGTTTTTGATCTTGTGTTTCCCAGAAGACCTATGAGCAGTATGTGAAATATATATTTATACAAATTGACAAAAAAAAAAAGAATAGAAGAGAAAAAAATTGGAAAAAAGAATAACCAAGCAAATGGTCCCAAGAAACAATCTGGAGTAGCCATTCCAATATTGAATAAAATTGACTTTGAATCAAAAGTTATCAAAAAAGATGAGGAATGGCAATACTTCATACTCATCAATGGAAAAAAACCTACCAAGATGAACTCAAAATTCTGGATATCTATATCCCTAGTGCAAGGGTAACCACATTTGTAAAAGAAACTTTACTAAACCTCAAAGCACACATTGAACCTGACACAGTAAAAGTAGGAGACTTCAGCATCCCACTCTCACCAATGAACAGACCATGGTGAGACACTGTGTATGTGTGGATGCAGTTGTACATATGCCATGGATACATATAAAACCTGAAGATCACTTTGGTCTGTATCTACACCTTCTACCTTGAGATACGGGGTTTCTTTGCTGTTCTTCCAATGTGTATGTCTGGTTACTTTGCCCATCAGCCTTTAGAATTCCTCTATTTCTGTCTTTCACCTCCCCATAGAATTATATATGCTTGTTACACACCTGTATTTTACTTTGGTCTAGGGGATTTGAATTCAGAACTCCCCAGTACTGAGATACTTTAATATGGACCTTGGGCTCGCCTGCTTTGGCGACACTAGCCCCTATCTGTCTGGTAGGTAGAAATCCTCTTGATTTGAGAGGTAGAGCGAAAGCTAGTATTCTGAGCAGAGTCCAGTGGCACATGCCCATATCCCACACTCAGGAGCTAGCAGCAGAAGGATCAGAAGCTCAAGGAAATCCCTTGGCTACATTGTGAATTCCAGGACAGCCTGGCCTTTGTGAGACAATATGGGAGAGAATACACACAAAAATGCCACAGTCAGAATGGTGGGTCTTCACTCGCAGGTTCTTGGAGTCTCCTTTAGGCAAAGCAAGACTAATGCAAGATATTTCCCATCTATTCACACTGAGGCAGTGAGAGGCCAGGGACTGGAGGGGAGAGAGGAGGAGGAGCTAAGAGAAGAAGGGGAGGACAGATAGGGGCCTTGGTGCTGCATAAGGGAGCAGAGGAGAAGACACACAGATCCAGATGGCATCAGGTGTGTTTCTGATGTGCTGAGACATTAGAAATATGGGGATAAAACTTTATCATTGCAATTTGGCATTATGTAATTGGGGTTTCATATACATATTATATATTTCATATGCATATATATTTGGTTAACTACTCAAGTTTAAGAGTCATGCTTTGCTGGATACTTGGAAGGAGTGGGTGCTGGGTAGGGGAAAGCGACCCACTGGGACTTGGAGCAGAGGCCTGGCAGGGCAGTACTGTGTTTTAACCATTTACACAAGACCAGATGAGACCGTGATACCTGGGCCTCAAGTGGACCAGAAGAAAAGAGAGGCTTGACAGCACAGCTTGCTCCTGTGCCACAGAGCTTAGGCTCCAGTCCGGAGGCCTCTGGCGGTAGCCCTCAGACCTCTCTGCTTCCTGATCCAGATCAGCCTGGTTGGCAACACCTCATCTCCAGGTCCTGCAAGAGGCAAGAGGGGCTTCCGGGCAGCCAGTGGAGAGAAGGCAGTGTGCACCGATCAGCCTGGGCAGCAACACCACATCTCCAGGTCCGGCAAGAGTCAAGAGGGGCTTCCGGGCGGCCAATGGGGAGAAGTCGGTGTGCTCCGGTGAATCCAGCAGGCCCAGCAGGAGCCTTCGGGTGCCTGCTTTGGGATCTGAACGGCCAGGGCCACAGTGCTAGGTCTCCAGGAAGTGCGGGAGACCCAGTGTGCACCCAGAAGCAGTCTGGGAGCTCGCAGCTCGGCTAGCTCCTGTGGCCCAGAGCTTGGGTTCCAGTCCTGAGGCCTCTGGTGGGAGCCCTCAGCTCAGCTCTCTCTGCTTCCGGATCCAGATCAGCCTAGGCGGCAACACCACATCTCCAGGTCCTGCAAGAAGCAGGAGGGGCTTCCAGGCGGCCAGTGGGGAGAAGTCGGTGTGCTCCAGGGAATCCAGTGGGCCCCAGCGGGAGCCTTCGGGTGTCTGTTTCGGGATCTGAACAGCCTGGGCAACAGCACTCTGTCTCCAGGCAGTGCGGGAGGTAAGCTGTGGACCAGAGGCCACCTGGGAAGGGGCAGCTTGCACTGGTGAGTCCAGCATTGACAAGATCAACTAACACCAGTGAGAACTAGATGGCAAAAGGCAAACACAGGAACGTCACTAACAGAAATCAGGGCAATATGGCAACATCTGAACCCAATTCTTCTCTACCAGCATGTCCTGGATACCCCATCACACCAGTAAAACAAGATTTGGATTTAAAATCACTGGTCATGATGCTGGTACAGGAACACATGAAGGACATAATTAAAGAAATTCAGGAGAAAATGGATCAAAAGTTAGCAGCCCTTGCAAGGGAAACACAAAAATCATTTAAAGAAATCCAGGAGAATACAAAAGCCAACAATGAGGAAACGCAAAAAACACTTAAAGAAATACAGGAGAACTTTGGTCAACAGGCTGAGGTCATGAAAGAGGAAACACAAAAATCTCTTAAAGAATTACAGGAAAGCACAAACAAGCAAGTGAAGGAGCTAAGCAAAACCATCCAGGACCTAAAATCAGAAGTAGAAACAACTAAGAAAACTCAAAGGGAGACAACTTTGGAGATAGACAGCCTTGGGAAGAAATCAGCGGACAGAGATGCAAATATCAACAACAGAATACAAGAGATAGAAGAAAGAATCTCAGATGCTGAAGATTCCATAGAAACCATGGACTCAACAGTTAAAGAAAGTGGAAAATGCAAAAAGCTTGTAACCCAAAATATCCAGGAAATCCAGGACACAATGAGAAGGCCAAACCTAAGGATTATAGGCATAGATGAGAGTGAAGATTTACAACTTAAAGGGCCAGCAAATATTTTCAATAAAATTATGGAAGAAAACTTCCCTAACCTAAAGAGAGAGATGCCCATGAATATACAAGAAGCCTACAGAACTCCAAAGAGACTGGACCAGAACAGAACTACTTCCCGTCACATAATAATCAAAACACCAAATGTTCTAAACAAAGAAAGAATATTAAAGGCAGTAAGAGAAAAAGGCCAAGTAACATATAAAGGAAGACCTATCAGAATCACAGCAGACTTTTCACCTGAGACTATGAAGGCTAGAAGGTCCTGGGCAGATCTCACGCAGACTATAAGAGAACACAAATGCCAACTAAAACTACTATATCCAGCAAAACTCTCAATCACCGTAGATGGAGAAACTAAGATATTTCATGACAAAACCAAGTTTACCCAATATCTATCCACAAACCCAGCCCTACAAAGGATAATAGGAGGAAAACACCAATACAAGGAGGGAAACTTCACCCTGGAAAAAGCAAGATAGTAACCTTTCATCAAACCCAAAAGAAGTTAAGTAATCAAATTTTAAAAATTACGTCAAAAATGATAGGAAGTAACAATCACTATTCTTTAATATCTCTTAATATCAATGGACTTAATGCCCCAATACAAAAAGACACAGACTAATTGACTGGATACGTAAACAGGACCCTACATTTTGCTGCTTACAGGAAACACACCTCAGGGTCAAAGACAAACACTACCTTAGAGTAAAAGGCTGGAAGACAATTTTACAAGCAAATGGTCTCAGGAAACAAGCTGGAGTAGCCATTTTAATATCAGATAAAATTGACTTTCAACCCAAAGACATCAAAAGAGACTCTGAGGGACACTTCTTGCTGGTCAAAGGAAAAATACAACAAGAAGAACTCTCAATCCTGAACATCTATGCTCCAAATGCAAGGGCACCCTCTTTCGTAAAAGAAACTTTATGAAAACTCAAAGCACAAATTGTACCTAACACAATAATTGTGGGTGACTTCAACACTGCACTTTCCTCAATGGACCGATCAGGAAAACAGAAAATAAACAGGGACACAATGAAACTAATTGAAGCTTTGGACCAATTAGATTTAACAGATATATATAGAACATTGTATCCTAAAGCAAAAGAATATACCTTTTTCTCAGCACCTCATGGTACCTTCTCCAAAATCGACCATATAATTGGTCACAAGACAGACCTCAACAAATATAAGAAGATCGAACTAATCCCATGCCTCCTATCAGATCACTATGGAGTAAAAGTGGTCTTCAATAGCAACAAAAACAACAGAAAACCCACATACACATGGAAACTGAACAATATTCTACTCAATGATACCTTGGTCAAGAAAGAAATAAAGAAAGAAATTAAAGACTTTTTAGAACACAATGAAAATGAAGACACAACATACCCAAATCTATGGGACACAATGAAAGCAGTGCTAAGAGGAAAACTCATAGCCCTGAGTGCCTCCAAAAAGAAAATGGAGAGAGCATACATTACCAGCTTAATGACACACCTGAAAGCCCTGGAACAAAAAGAAGCTATTTCACCCAGGAGGAGTAGAAGGCAGGAAATCATCAAACTCAGGGCCGAAATCAATCAAGTAGAAACAGAGAGAACCATACAAAGAATCAACAAAACCAGGAGCTGGTTCTTTGAAAAAATCAACAAGATAGATAAACCCTTAGCCAGACTGACCAAAGGGCACAGATAAAGTATCCAAATTAACAAACTTAGAACTGAAAAGGGAGATATAACAACGGAAACTGAGGAAATCCAAAAAATCACCAGATCCTACTACAAGAGCCTGTACTCAACACAGCTGGAGAATCTGGAGGAAATTGACAATTTCCTTGACAGATACCAAATACCAAAATTAAATCAGGACCAAATAGACCATCTAAACAGTCCCATAATGCCTAAAGAAATAGAAGGAGTCATAGAAAGTCTTCCAACCAAAAAAAGCTCAGGACCAAATGGTTTCAGTGCAGAATTCTATCAGACCTTCAAAGAAGAGTTAACACCAATACTCTTCAAATTATTCCACAAAATAGAAACAGAAGAAACACTACCCAATTCCTTCTATGAAGCCACAATTACTCTGATACCAAAACCACACAAAGATCCAACAAAGAAAGAGAACTTCAGACCAATTTCCCTTATGAACATCGATGCAAAAATACTCAATAAAATTCTTGCCACCCGAATCCAAGAACACATCAAAACGATCATCCACCATGATCAAGGAGGCTTTATCCCGGGAATGCAGGGTTGGTTCATTATACGGAAATCCATCAATACAATCCACCACATAAACAAACTCAAAGAAAAAAACCTCATGGTCATTTCATTGGATGTTGAAAAAGCATTTGACAAAATTCAGCATCCTTTCATGCTTAAAGTCTTGGACAGAACAGGAATTCAAGGCCCATACCTAAACATAGTAAAAGCAATATACAGCAAACCGGTAGCCAGCATCAAACTAAATGGAGAGAAACTTGAAGCAATCCCACTGAAATCAGGGACTACACAAGGCTGCTCCCTTTCTCCTTATCTTTTCAATATTGTACTTGAGGTACTAGCTCAGGCAATTCAACAACATAAGGAGGTCAAAGGGATACAAATCGGAAAGGAAGAAGTCAAACTATCATTATTTGCAGACGACATGATCGTCTACCAAAGTGACCCAAAAAACTCCACTAGAGAGCTCCTACAGCTGATAAACAACTTCAGCAAAGTGGCAGGTTATAAAATCAACTCAAGCAAATCAGTGGCCTTCCTATACTCAAAGGATAAGCAGGCTGAGAAAGAAATTAGGGAAATGACACCCTTCACAATAGCCACAAACAGTATAAAGTATCTTGGGGTGACTCTTACCAAACATGTGAAAGATCTGTATGACAAGAACTTCAAGACTCTGAAGAAGGAAATGGAAGAAGACCTCAAAAAATGGGGAAACCTCCCATGCTCATGGATCGGTAGAATCAATATAGTTAAAATGGCCATTTTGCCAAAAGCAATATACAGATTCAATGCAATACCCATCAAAATCCCAACTCAATTTTCACAGAGTTAGAAAGAGCAATTATCAAATTCATCTGGAATAACAAAAAACCCAGGATAGCAAAAACTATTCTCAGCAACAAAAGAAAGTCTGGGGGAATCAGCATCACTGACCTCAAGCAATACTACAGAGCAATAGTGTTAAAAACTGCATGGTTTTGGTACAGTGACAGGCAGGAGGATCAATGGAACAGGATTGAAGATCCAGAAATGAACCCACACACCTATGGCCACTTGATCCTCCACTAAGAGGCTGAAAATATTCAATGGAAAAAAAGATAGCCTTTTCAACAAATGGTGCTGGTTCAACTGGAGGTCAGCATGCAGAAGAATGCGAATTGATCCATCCTTGTCTCCTTGTACTAAGTTCAAATCCAAATGGATCAAGGACCTACACATAAAGCCAGACACTCTGAAGCTAATAGAGAAGAAACTGGGGAAGACCCTTTAGGACATCGGTACAGGGAGAAAGTTTCTGAACAGAACACCAATAGCGTATGCTCTAAGATCAAGAATTGACAAATGGGACCTCATAAAATTACAAAGTTTCTGTAAGGCAAAGGACACCATCAAGAGGACAAATCGGCAACCAACAAATTGGGAAAAGATCTTCACCAATCCTACATCCGATAGAGGGCTAAAATCCAATATATATAAAGAACTCAAGAAGTTAAACTCCAGAAAACCAAACAACCCTATTAAAAAATACGGTACAGAGTTAAACAAAGAATTCTCACCCGAATAACTTCGGATGGCGGAGAAGCATCTTAAAAAATGCTCAATTTCATTAGTCATTAGGGAAATGCAAATCAAAACAACCCTGAGATTTCACTTTACACCAGTCAGAATGGCTAAGATTAAAAATTCAGGAGACAGCAGGTGTTGGAGAGGGTGTGGAGAAAGAGGAACACTCCTCCACTGCTGGTGGGGTTGCAAATTGGTACAAAAACTCTGGAAATCAGTCTAGCGATTCCCCTGAAAACTGGGAACCTCACTTCCAGAAGATCCTGCTATACCACTCCTGGGCATATACCCAGAGGATTCCCCACCATGTAATAAGGATACATGCTCTACTATGTTCATAGCAGCCCTATTTATAATTGCCAGATGCTGGAAAGAACCCAGGTATCTCAACAGAAGAGTGGATGCAAAAAATGTGGTATATCTACACAATGGAGTACTATTCAGTCATTAGAAACAATGAATTCATGAAATTCTTAGGCAAATGAATGGAGCTAGAGGACATCATACTAAGTGAGGTAACCCAGACTCAAAAGGTGAATCATGGTATGCACTCACTAATAAGTGGATATTAACTTAGAACACTGGAATACCCAAAACATAATCCACACATCAAATGAGGTACAAGAAGAAAGGAGGAGTGGCCCCTTGTTCTGGAAAGACTCAGTGAAGCAGTATTCGGCAAAACCAGAATGGGGAAGTGGGAAGGTTGGGGGAGTGAAGGGGGCTTACGGGACTTTCGGGAAGTGGGGGCTAGAAAAGGGGAAATCATTTGAAATGTAAATAAAAATATATATCGAATAAAAAAATAATGTATTCACTTTCATATCCATAAAAAAACAGAGAGAGGCTTACATGTAAACAGGAAGTGTAGGACACAGAACATTATTAGCACACGACTCTAGCACTCTCTCCCCTCTGTTCTGGAATTCCCACTTTCAATACCTGAAGGGAAACAAGAGACAGCCAAGAAGAGACCGCTCTGCCACCTCTATAAGGGAGGCTGATAGCACTGGTAGAATAATGTCACCTTCAGGATAGTCAATCCCTAGGGCTTCTAGTGGGAGGGGAAGAGCTGTGTAACATAAGGCTATGAGCAGATAAGTGGTGGGTCCTGAGCTGGAAATGCCTGAAAGAAAAATAGTGAGGTGTTGGGGAGCTACTAGCAGACAGATGACTAGTAAAATATTGTGAGGTTCCTTGTGCATAGATGGGGCACAATAATATCCATAGTTCCTACTATATTTTAGAGTGAGGGCCTCCTTCCTGGCTAGAATGGAACAGGTGTCAAGAGTTCCAGAGACTGGCTTCCCCGTCTTAATAGGATCTTTCACAACTGGATACATTTATACCCCAAGCTGGGACACACACTGAATCCTACCAGGTAAGATGGGCTTGTGGCTGAAAAATGCTGGCACTGTACTGCTCCACAATACACAGAGGTCCAGAGATCCATAATCAGAGCTCTTTTTTTATTTTTCAGAATTTGGATGCAGTGTCTCTGAGCCCAGCAGACAGTGCTGTGGAAAACAAATGTTAAAGGCATCTGCCATACACAACTATGAGAAACCTCCCTGAACAGCCAAGAACTCCTTCCTGTGGCAGATGTTTCTACCCACTGGTTTAATTTAGTTTACTTTAAACTCAGTCCATATCGACCTGGTTACTGCAACTCTCCCCAAGATAGAGGAGAGGATAGGGATATTAGTAAAATACTTTGCATACTGGACTTGGCCTTGAAGAATTCCTTTGTGTGATTTTACTATTCCAGTCATGAGAATGCAATACTGAGCATGGTCCCTTCAGACCCACTTTATAGTTGAGTCAAAGGGTCTTTCTCCTCTTCTCCCAATTGCAACTGCTTTGTCCTCCACCAGGCTTAAGCAGAACACCCTATGACTCCCATCCTGACTAGAATATGAGATGCATATTGGAAACATAATGGTCTGGGTTCAAATCCATCTCTCCCACCAGCCTTCTTCTGCCTCCATGTTCTGTGTGGGTGAGGTAAGACTGACTGCTCTGACTCTGAGGAACTGTGCTCCGAAGTGCTATGAATATGGAACTGAAGAACTCAGTGAATAAGGCCATTTTAGATACCATGGAGGGGAAAGGCATCACACTTGCCCAAAGACTGAGGATTTCACCAACCAAAACCAGATAACATTCCTTATCATTTTAGCAAGCTTTCTTCCTAAGACTAGCTCATGATACTGTCCCAGCTGCCTCTATCCTCTTAGGGAAGGGAACTTACCTAACACAGTGCCAGAACATCAGATGCATTAAAGCTCTTCTTACTGTGAATTCAATATAAGTGTGGTAGGTACAGGATGGATAGGGGGATACTCTCCATGTATAAGAGGGCACAGCACCAAAATTAGCAGGAATCACATTATTCACTCCACCCTAGTTGTATCAGTCCTCTGGGACTCCCGTGAATTCCAGTGTTCTTCACATTCATGTTATTTGCCCCACCACTTCCAGATTTTCGGGTCTCTGATTATCCTGTACTATCCCACACAGACAGCAAGGGGCACTCAGATCCACAGGCTCAGAAAATAGGTGATGCTTGATAAGGAAGCAGTACACACCTGTGAGACCAATGTGAAACTGCATTTCCCTCTATACTAAGGTAATTGTTTCAGAGCTGTTCCCAGTAACACAAGACATACCATCCATTGAGGAGCACCTGTGTTTCCAGCCTCTTTCCTTTCAAAATCTTTGGTCCCATATCTAAGTTCAGAGAAAATGTCCTACCAGGGCAACTTTTGGAAAGAAGTATTTATAAAGGGCAGTACCAATGCCAGTCAAATCCCTAGGTCAGGATCCATTTGCAGTGCTTAGATACGAGGATGTCCTCCCTCGGTCTGTAGCTCAGAGAGACTTGGGTGAAACACTTTGAATCTTAGAAGTTGCAAGGTCTAATTCCAAGAGGACTTGCATGTTGCATGTAATGAATGGGAGGACTTATATGAGAAATCAGACTCAAGTGTGAGTTTTAACTGTATAGTTCATTTGCCTCTTGGGCATCTTTGCCTTACGTTTTATTGTCATTTTAAGTCACTAAGAAGCCTGTCTGGCCTGATACATTCTATGTAGACCAGGCTGACCTTCACGTAAGAGAGATCTGCCTACATATCCCGCTTCCCCAGTAGTGCTGGGATAGAAAGCAAGTACACCAACCTCAGCCTTCCATATTATATAGACATAGATCTCTTTATATGTTCCATGCTAGCCAACAAATGATGACCCTCATGCCTTAGCCCAACTACCAAGTATGAGCTGCTGTGGCTTAAAATTCTGGCCCTTGTATGGCCTGCCACAGGGATAAGGCCACTCAAGCAGGTGACGTAGCAAGTTTGACTGCTCATTCCCCATGCTGTCATCAGGCATGAATTGGGCTGTGAGAACATGCAGGACACTGCTCCATGGGTGGCGAAGTGCAGTCTGCGGTCAGGCAGGACTGCAGGAGTTGGACTCCTGTGTCTCTGGAAGATACTCACTGTCCTGGGCTTGCTCCAGCAGACATCTTGGTTTAGTGGAAACTGTGCCTGGACATGCTTAGGCCTTTCTGGGGTAGGGGATGGGGAGGTAGACTAGAGCAACTCTTTAGTTGAAGGCCTGTTCCATTGTTCCCCTCGTGGGTCCTGATGAGAAGAGGCAGTCCATGGTTTTGAAACATTTTTTGTCGTGGAGGAGAGTTGAGATGAGTGAAATCATATCCTACTTTCTCAGGGCAGGCCTGAGGTTAAATACCTTTTGCAGGGAGGAGTATCTGGGAAGGAGAGCTTAATTGGCTAAGCCTCTCAGTCTTTAGGTACCTCATTAAAATGGAGATCTGCCTTGAGGTTACCTGGTCTGTAGTCACATTCTCTACCTGGAGAGGGACTTGAGGCATTGCCACATGTGACTGATTACCACAGAATTATGGAGAACTGAGGCCTCATGTCAGGAGCCTGGTGTCTAGGAGCTGGGCAGGCAAACACCTTCTGTCCCTTGCAGTTATCTACTGGGTCTCCAGGTTTTTAACCTTGCTTGACCAGAAAACAGGATGCCTTTCACAGTCCCACAAACTGAGCTTAGGGAAGTAACCAGAGTGTGAGTTGGGGACAGTAAGGGGAATGAGAAAAGGAGAATTAGGCATGAAAAGAGAGAGAAGGAAAGAAAAAGGAGAGAGACAGAGACAGGTAGTCAGAGAGACAGAGACACAAAGGGAGAAACACAGAAGGAGAGATAGAGAGCAGATTTAATCAATCGTTGTATAGAAAAATTTTGAGCCAGTATAGGCTGAGTTGAGCAGCTACAAGAGTTCAGGAAAAGCTAGGAAATATGATCTTATTCAGCGTTAGAGTCTGAAAATATTCTAAGCCTAGATAGGATTGTACAGAGACTGGAAACTATGACTAGGCTAGGTAAGCAGACTTAGGCTATATATCTCAGAGATGACAATTACCACAGGTGTATAAAATTACCTTTACAGAGCTCCTTCTCTTAAGCAAGGAATATACTTGCAAGTGCTGATAATGGTCTGGGGCCAGGACCTGTGGGGTATGATTATGTCAGATCCTGAAAACCCAACTCTTGCCACCCTGTGGGGCAGAGGCTATTAGTCCCAAGTCTGCTGTAGGCTTGTTCAGTAATGTTCCCGATATACCCTGTGTTCCCTCTGAACAGCATGGATTTGTTAGACTCCTCCGGAGTTTGTCGCATTGTATGATAATTTCTGTTGACTACATAGAAGTCTCCCATTTCATTCCATAGTTCCCCTGTAAGTAGTTTACTAGAGGCTGTTCTTCTTAAGATACTTACTGTGTGAGATATAGCTTGTACAACACCTCAGTTGCAGGATCATAGAGTGAACCCCCAAATGTAAACAAGATTAAATAAAATCAACCATGGTTCAATAGGTGGAGCAAGCAACCAGATGACAGGTGGAGAACCCCGGATTATTTAAAAAAAAAAAAAACATAGGGAGTAAATGGAGTTTGGAGCAAAGACAAAGAGATGCACAGGAAGAAGCATTGAGGTCCAACCAGTTTGGAGGAGATCATTTGAGAAAGTGTGGCAGAAAGAGCTTCCTTCTTGGATCTTACCTGAAGAGGAAGGTGCTTTCTCTGCCTCTCTGAGCTAGCAGGCTTCCACTCAGCACCTGGCTCCTGAGTGTTCCTTGGGAAAATTGAATGACTTAGAATTTATCATACACAATAGACCTCTGGACTAGTTTCTATCTTTTCCATTATACTACTTTTGCTAACTTTCTCATCCTCTGGGGCTTTCCATTTAAGACCTTGTCATTGAAGAATGACCTGTTGTTGTTTTAGGGTATTGGTGTACTTATGCAATAATTCTTGGAATATCTTTGCTATATAAATCTCCCTTCTGCCTACTGTATGCATTTAATACATAGTTGTGCATCCTTTTTTTTTTTTTTCCTTCTGATCAAATAACCATCCTTCGGTTGTGGTCATTTCATTTGTTGTTGGGAGAATACTTTTTTGGGGTTTTTTTTTTTGTTTTCTTTTTTTTTAAGATTTATTCATTTATTATATGTGAGTACACTGTAGCTGTCTTTAGACACACCAGAAGAGGTCATCATATCTCATTACGGATGGTTGTGAGCCACCAGGTGGTTGTTGGGATTTGAACTTAGGACCTTCGAAAGAACAGTCAGTGCTCTTAACCACTGAGCTATCTCACCAGCCTGGGAGAGTAGTTTTAAACATTTAACATTTTTATATGTCAAATTGTATGTATTTAATACATTTTGTAATGAATGTTCCAATACTGCATAGTATTACATATTTATTTCCATTATTTGAAGTTATTTAACATTATTTTTTCTTAAAAAGAAGCAAGGATGCTCTCTTGGAATTAAGTGACAAGGAATCTCTATAATTGCACAATCTAAACTTGTAAAGATACACATATGCAGCATCTATTAGCTAGTGAAATCTTTTTATTTTATTTTATTTTTTTGCAAGTCCATGATGTAGGAAAGAATAACACTCAGAACCACTAGAAATTAGTAGCCCTTCCTCTGAAAGGTGCCCATGGGCTTAGAGCCCTGTGCTTTAAACACAGACCCATAGCTCTGGGCTTGTGTTTCTGAGTTTGCACCTGCATGCTGAACTGGAATCCATTTCAACCTGTCACAACCCTTTTGAACCTCAGAACTCACCAGAGAAACCTGGTCCTCATTATAATCATGAAAAAAAGTAAATTTCTTTCTTCCCTTCTTCCTTCTTTCCTTCCTTCCTTCCTTCTTTCTTTCTTTCTTTCTTTCTTTCTTTCTTTCTTTCTTTCTTTCTTTCTTCCTTTCTTTGATGGATATTTTATTTATTTACATTTCAAATGTTATCCCCTTTCCTGCTTTCTCCTCTGCAAATCTTCTATCCCTCCCCCCCCCCCCTGCTTCTATGATAGTGCTCCATTATCCACTCCCATCTCACCACATTGGCATTTCCCTACTGGGCCACCTAGTATATCTAAAGAGATTTAGATAATTGTAGAGTCTCTTTTTCTCAGCCTATGCAGATATCCATGGGTTTATACAGGAAATTATTGAAATCAATGAGGAATCCATTTAAGAACTGATGGTTAAACAGTGCAGTTTGTATTATAGTTCTATTTGTAATTCTTAGTTGTTTTGAGAAAAATCTAGATGATTTTCCCAAGGGATTTACTCCCCAAACACCAGTATAAGCTGAAAATAATATTGTTCCTTACTTAAAATTATTTCAATTCATCATTTTCTTTGACTGAGGTATTCTACCTCCTCTACCTTAGTTTCAAGTCTGATATTGTCTCCCATAGGAACTGTTCATGTTATGTTTCTTCAGCTCACTGCATTTTTATTTCAGTTTTTTAAGTGTGTTTATAACCATTTATTAAACTTCATTTTCATTTCCTAAGTTGTCCTCATTTCCTTCAGGCATCAGCTATTATTTTCTTGCCCACAAATCATTTTGCTCCTGTCTTCTTTGAGTTTATTGGCATGCTCTACATGCTTTGATCTCCTTTATTATGACTCTGGGTTTTCAATTGTGCATCCTGACTAACATGTAAATGGCTATCCTTAGAGGATGGATATATGCTCTGTGCTTTCAGACTAGAGCATTTTATCTTAGATTTACTTTGTTTTGGAAATGGATCCTGAGCATCAGAATTCAGGGGTATTGCTGTCTTTTGTGCATTGTTATTCTACGAGCTAGACTGGCAATGTGAAAACTTAGGCAGGATAACTTGTATCTGAAGGGTTCAGAACCCAGGAGCAGTGTTCTTCTACATCCAGTTATGGTCTAGACGGACAACAAACTTGTGGGGAAGCTGTGCAGAGTAGCGTCTGGGCATCCAGACAGCTTCAGTTGTTTGAAAGGCAGCCTGCAAAAGACTTGGAAGAGTGGATGCTAATGGGGAGGGTGGGTACACGTGCCGTTAAGGAAACAGTAGCAACAAAAACAAACGAACAAAAAACAAATAATTAAGGAAGCAAGCAAGTAAATACAAAAAAAAAAAAGAAAAAAAGAAAAAAAAAAAAAACAGAGGAAATGGGAAGCTAATTACTTAAAAGAATCTGAAATTGGTGGGTCCAGGAGGAACAAGTAACAGAAAGCTCCTGAATGTAGTGCTTACCCTGAAGGAGTTGCTCCAAATTACCAGGCCATAGTGATAGGAAGTTCCACCATTCCAGGATTCTCTCTTTCTTGGCTGTCCTCCTGATCAGGAAGTCATGGTGGGAGACTATTATTGAATATTTGAGGTACCCAAAAAAATGTCCTTAAGCTGCAGTTGCTGCATGTGTCATCCAGGGAGAGTCACCAGTCAGCAGTCTGTTCTGGAACTTGCCAGGTCATAAGAACTGTGGTTTTGGGAAACTGGCAGGAGCAGAGCAGGGGTGTGGAGCAGGGGTGCATTTTCTGCCGCCACTCTCACAATTCTGTTGTGGATATCTTACAATTGGAGGCTAGAGATCCTATGAACTAGAGTTCATTGTGATGCTTTAATTAATTCTATCATTTCCATAATATTCTTCTAAAATAATCTCATAGATAATTTGCAATATCTGTATGATGTTCATGGAGATTCTCTTTGTTAAAGCAGTAACAAAGTTCCCAGAATTCAAATTCACCCATGCCTTGTTAACTCCTCTCTTCCTCCATTTGCCATTTCAAGAGAAAAATTTTGCCTTTTGCCAGAATAAATCCATATGCATCCCCAGAGAGCAGTGTAGATATTAGTCATGAGGAACTAGTGAAGGCCTGATTGAATCCAAAAGTGTACATTATAAAGCACCATCATGCCAGGAGCCATCCTCACTTAGATCTCAATGCCAAGAACTCTCCATACCAGGAGTCATCCCCACCTAGATCTCGATGCCAGGAGATCTTGATACCAGGAGTCATTCTCACTTAGGTCTCCATGCCAGGAACCATTATGTAAATCTCAAAACCCCCTCCTTTTGAAGTTCATCTGTAGATAGGTTACTATAGCAACCCCTTTCCACTTCACCTCCTCGTGACACCCCCTTTATCATGCCAAAATTCCAGCAGCAATATCTAGCCTTACCCAGAAATTATGAGAAACTGTTTCTTAGAAATGAGGCCAGCCCCCTGAGATTGTTCCCCCTTAACCCCTCCCTACACCTATACCTTTCCCTTTAAATTGGCTTGTGTAAAAAATAAAGTTTGACAACTTGATCTGAGTTCAGACTTGCTGTCCATTTTTCTTTGTCACTTGTCTCTCACCTGTCTCTCAGGTAGTTCTGGGGACCCTGTTGACTGTCCTGCGGGTCGGGACACCATCACATTGGCTGTAAATATTGACATTTACCGAGTAAAGTTATACACTCGATTAATTTTACCCTGAGGTATCTATATTCTTTGATGTAGACACAGCATATGGGACCTTGATAGTAGTCTGTAGCCTGGTCGAGCAAGGTTTACTCCAGAGACCCAGCAGAACATTCTACAAGGGCTGGAACCCGTGAGACATGGACTCAGACTGCTGACTCCTCAACTCCATAATCCTGTGGCCATCAGTTGAGAATGGCCACACCCCAGGTCCCTAGCATTCTGGCTGGACTCTACCCCTACAGTCACCTGGCTACAGCCAGGCTTTCCCCACCCTGTGGTTACCTAGCTGTTGCCAGGTAACCAAGCCTATTATAAAAGAAGGCTTCTTACCCCTCCTCTCTGCCCTTTCTTGCCCCTCTCTTACTTCTTTCTCTCTCTTCCCCCTCTCTCTCCATTCTTTCCTCTCTTTCGGTGGCCATCACTCATCCCTCTATCTTCTCTTTCTTTCCTTACTTCTCTATCTCCTTTTCTCTTCCTACTTTTCTACAATAAAACATTGAAATTATGAACTGTCTCTTCTGGTCAAAACCCACCGTGTAGGAGCATGGACCATGACTCAGTGGTTTCAACCACCAAGAAAGCATCCAGTCTCTTCTCAGTCAAGCTTCCTCAACAGGTACCTGGGAGACCCAAGCTAGAATGGCACTGCCTTCTGAGTAAGCACCCTCCTCCCTGGTACTCAGGTGCCCACCTTACCCATCCCAGTGTGGTGCACGGGCCTAGCCAGTGTTCCCCTATACAGGCCTTGCCAGCCAGTTCTCCCCTATGCAGTCTTTGTCCACCAGCTTTCTCCTATGGGGGGCGCCGCTACCCCTCTTCTTTTTTTCCCACAACGGTGTTCAAAAATGTGTCTTCTTAGGCTTAGTTATTAATGTTACACCTTAGTCATGAATGAAAATTGAAGACAGGATTGCCGTAAGAACTGGTTGAGGAGAAGATATATTGTAGGTTCTATTGGTCCTGAGAGTTTTCAGAGAGAAAACATTTCTACCATGTGACCAAGAGATGGACTTTGAACACTTGCTACAGGGTTTGTAAAGACAATCATATAGGCCAATGTAGTTTCCCACGATGCTTTTTTGTTTTTTTGGTTTTTTGTTTTTTAGTTTTCCTATGAGTCCTAAGACTTACAGCTGGCAGCATTCCAGGAAGGTACCTAGTTCTTGGGCACATGGTGCTTATGGGTGTATTTTGGGCTTTACAGTCTGAGCAAGAAAACAGTCGGAGGTATCTGTTCAATGCAGACATAATGAGTCCATGAGGGTGGGGGACAGGTATGGAGGAAGAGAAGGGAGGACAGAGGGGCTGGACAGGAGAGGAAACAGGAGCCAAGAAAGCACCTAGCCAACAATGTCCACATTGATATGTTAATAGGCATCCTAGTAGCCTTTTGTCCTGAGTTTCTTTGATACCTAACAAGATCTAAGCCAATCCAGTATGCATGCTATTAGAGAATGATATCAGACCTGGGTATTTTTATAGATAAAAATCTCACTATAGATTAAGACAATGTTAGTCAGCACCTTTTGAATAATTATGGTTGCTCACTTATATAAGAAAAATAGCTCCTTGGTTCATGAAAAGAGCACTCTGCGCATACACATTCATAGCTTGTTGAGTTCTGGACTGAAGATTTCTTGCAGGTGGAAATGCTTAGAGCCTGCACTCATGGCATTTTTTTTTCCAGACAGCTCTTGTTGGCGAACTTCAGCTGTCTTGATTCAATGGCTCAGAATCCTTTCCTTGCAGCTTTCCTGTTCCTCTTCAAAGTTCCTGGGGAAAGGACTGCATGTGTGTGAACTGTGGGAAGGAGTCTCACATCTCATAGAGTAAAGTGAAATCCTCAGAGAAAATGAGACATTTTCCATGGCATCTTCCCTTTCAGTCATCGATGTTCTTTGCCAGGTGCTATTATCTTTCATTTTTGTTTCATGAAAAGTTCTATGTTCGTTCTGACCAATGTTTTCTCATTTTCAATTCTCTACCTGCTCAGCCAAATCTGCTTACCCTTAAATCAAAGATATAACCCCAAGGCCAAGGAGACTATAACAAAAGATCCAGGTATGTTAGAGGGATTGAACAAGGGGTGGAGTGGGGGCTCACCTGTCAGTAGAAAGAGGACATAAATTTTCATTTGACAGATTCTATTTCAGTAATGACTCTGGAATGTTTCACTGAGAAGAATATACAATATGATGATAGGGTTTCTTATTATAGGCAGTAGAATCACCAGTGTGGTAAATTGTGTAAAAGCAATCTTTAAGATCAATGACTATGATAAGTCATTCTTTATGCCACAAGGAAGGCAATGAGGCCCCAGGCTAAAAGGAGCAGAGTAATCTTGTTAAATGCTCTGAGATGTAAAACAACCTCCATTTGCCAGATTTCTTTTTAATAACAAATACCTGAGAATTGCAAGGGCTGGTGGACTCTATATGCTGAGCCTCCAGCTGCTCCTAGACTAACTGTTTTAATGCCTGTAGTTATTCTTTTGTCATAGACCACTGATCAAGGTGTGTTGGTGAGTCCACCATCTTGGTGATAAGTCTGTTGGTGTCTTATCAGCAGTGGCTCCTTGAGGTACATCGAATTGACAGCCCCTACTGTATCTTGTTTATGGACAGCCTATACAATCTGTAAATGTCTTTTATAAAATTCCAAATATATATAGAAATATATATATATTCCGTATATGTGTAATTTTATCAATATTTTTGAATATATATTTTATTGAATATATATATTGATAGGAGCCAGCCCGGTTGTGTGGCCAGACTCTCAAACTGAGGGGATATTAATTTGTGTTTTCCATTGCTATAACAGATCTCTTCCCCATAAATCATTTGCTATATCAGCCATATATGGCCTCAAGTTTCCTACCTAATCTTTAGTTCCTATACATTTAATCCATTTGGAGATTGGCATTATTTGGGATAAATTCCCAACTCCTTTATATTTGGTATCTAGTTCTCAAAGTGGCCAACTTGCAGACTAAGATTTTGGAGAGATAATGGTGACATCTTTTCCAGTGTTGTCCATTCTTTCAATCTGAATATTGTTTTCTTGTATTCTTTGTTTATAGGCTTTAATCATTTATAGAAGGTTGCCAAAATAGTCAGTTTAGGCCTCCTTTAGGTTGTTTAAATTGCTTACAGAATTTGCCTCAGCCTTGTTATCTTGTCTCACAATATCTGTTTTTAGAGCAGTGATGTTTAATTTTCCTGAGGAAGGAAACTCTCCCTGCCTGGCTTTGGGATCTGTAGGAGGCCCCCTGGGATTTTTTTGGTATGGTGTTACCCCATTTGTCTGTTGTTGCTCTACGTTCCCTTGCCAAATGTTGGCCTTTGCCATATCTTTGACATATTTCAGAACACATAGTCTCCCTTTTGGGGATTATTAAATTTGGTTTTCCCTACAGTTTATTTTGGAATAATCATGATCACCACACCTAAACTTTTGAAATCTTGGGCCATCTCTAGTTCTCTAGTGTCAGCTTCTCCTATTAAGGCCATATATGGCAAATGAGGTCTAATGTCAGCTGTATGTCTAACCCACTCATCTATTGATGTGGACCTTGTCCTCAGTGGTCTGATTACTTACTTTCATTCAGAATTTCCATTTTTAAAGGTTAAAGACTCGATTATTGCCTTTCTTGATGCTGGATCTGATATACTGTTTTCTACCACTAAGGTCAACCTTTACAAAAAGTCAAGAAAGGTTTCCTTTGGACTTTCCATGAGATGAAGAAATGGTACAATTCTTCCCTGATTATGCAACTTTGTCCCAGGCATTTAAGACTGCAAATTGACCCAATGCCGAAGTTTCCTCATCATACACAGACTGCACCTCTTGATAAAGTTTCAGCAAAGCAAACTTTATCAAGTAACTGATCTTTAGAAGGCTTTCTACCCATGGCTCTATTTTTTCATGCTATCTCCTTCACCTCTTCTCTCCACCATGAGAAACATTGTAAATGTGATGCAGGTTCTAGAATTGCTTTTACCACATCCTTCCAGTCTTGGGGGATTATACTATTATTAATAGCCCAAAAAGTAAGGATTTGTTGTAAAAATGGCAAATATTTTCCAAAATTACTGACACTTTCCTTAAATTTTGTCTGGTCTAACACATCCATGGATTGCCATTTTAATTACTGATAACCTGTTGATGACCATAGTCTAGATGTTTTTGTTTTGTACTAACCTGATATTTGTAAGTTTGATTTCTAATAACCATGATTGGCTTCCTTTATCTTCTGTGTCTACCTGAGTATTTTTCTTAATTCAAATTTTAAATTCCTCCCTTAAGGTCTGTGTCTGTGCTTCTTATCTCTCCTTTCGTCCCTTCTCCTCATTCTGAGTTTCTGTATTCTTTGTTCAAGGTTCAGCGACCACATTTTAAATTTTTCTTAATATTGTAAATCTGATATTCTGTTGTCTGTTTCATTTTGATAGATTAATTTTAAAAGGTTATTCTCCAAGTCGTGCGTCCAATTCTCATTATTTTCTTTTTGCTTCTTAGTTTGATCTGTGAATTATTGTATCTTTTGTTCTGTTCTGTTTCTTATTCTGAACTATAATATCCTGAGTCTTCAATTCTAGTGTTTCCTCTAGGCCATGTTAAGGAGTCTTAACTTTCTCTATTTTTGTTTATACTGCTCTATAAATTCCTGTATCTTCTGTTCTAGGTCTTGCTTGCATAATTTTAGGTGCTTTTTATATTGTAGTATTTTATTGAAGCATCTACCTCAGTTTGATTTACTAGCTTTAGTAAATGAACCTCTAGTTTGGTCTAGAGTTGCTCAGTCTCATCTATGAACTTCTCTAGTTCGTCATCTAATTTCTTTTCTAAGGCGCATTTTTTATATAGGGTCCTGTCTTTTGAGAATACATAGTAAACCAAGAGGTTATTGCAGTACCACTAAATAGCAAGATGTGTATTTCCTTTAAATCCATCACTGTCGAACCTTTCAAAATATCATTCCATAAACCCCAAAAGATATTTATTGTACTTATTTATTTGTGTTTCATACACACACACACACACACACACACACACACACACACACACACACACACAGACACACACACACACACACACACAGAGTTCCGACTGTTCCAAGTACTGTGTAGACCAGTGTGATACAGGGAGTGAGCAAAGAAATGCTCTTTCAGGCTTAGATGCCCCATCAGCTCACTGTGTCTACCAGAAAACTACCTTCCATGCAGTTTGTGCTCCAGGGACCCCTGTCCATCCTTGGGAATCCTCCATGGTGCTGGCTAAGTCCAGCTTCAATCTGGGGTGCTGCCCCTGGCTCTACCTGCCTGCCTGAGGCTAGCAGGGAAGCTTATCTACAACTCTCTGTGGGCCCTTCAGACCCAGTCAGTTTTCCATACACAGGCTGCTGTGCACTTATATTACTGCCCCAGCTGTGTATGTTTAGGGGCAGTGAACTTTTAACTCAGGTTAGAAGGGTTCTAAACAATATGTTGTTGACAAGTTTGTTGGAGTAAATCTCCAACCACAAGAAGCCTGTGCACAGAACACACAACTCAGTTACAATATTTATAAGCTGCATGCCTTGATCGTGCAGATTTACCACTACACTACTCTGTTCCCCAGCTATCAGATCCCTTACTACTTGCAGCTTCTCCAGGCCATGTGGTTCTTCTCCATCTTCCTTCCACCTCCTTTCTTTTCCCTTCCTCTCTGTCTCCTCTGTCTCCTTGCATGGCACTTCTCCTTCTTCTCTTCTCCCTCTCTAAATGCTCCAGACCCACCTGTCCCTTCCACTGTCCAATCAGTGGCTGTAGCCTTTATGTGAACAATGGAGATGGGGAGAAGGTTCACATGAAATCACCAGAGTACACGATCCATTTCTATGTAAGGACCTACCATTCAGGAGGTAGAACCTAGGAATGCCATCCCCTGACACATGACCTTCCTCCACTGGAGCCACCATGTGATCATACAGCAGTGGCCTAACAACCACAGAAGTCCACCACTAAGCATAAGACACCAGAGTCCAACACACACTTTCCTCCTTCTTCAATTTCCCCTTTCTTGTTAATTTAAATCTGTGTCTTAATTTGCATTCAGTTGCCTCCCCTCCCACTGCATGAAGCCCCAGATAGTATCCCTTAGGTTCCTTCTTTCCCACAGGGCCATAAATATCATGTTCTCAGATCTGGAATCATTCTGGAATGAGGTAGCAGTTCCAGCACCATGCATCTCTCTGAGAATATGTGGGAACCTGATATATGGATAAAGGTTGTCTTTCAGGCCCAAAAATTCTGGAATAGTTCCCCCTACCACTTTTGTTCTGATTTGGCTTGACATTATCAGCAGTCTAAAATCTTTTTCTCCAGAGGACGTTACTACCACTCACAATAAATATTGTCAGGTACAGGGGATTGTGAACATGCCTATAACTGCTGCTCCTTCAGGCCTCTTGGCCTTGGCTCCTCTGATGGTGATGAGGAGGAGTTTGAATGCCTGGTACTAAGTGTAAGCCTCCCTGCTCCCAAGTACTCATGGCATGAACATTGTGCCAGAGACACTACTGCCCTACCTCTCCCACACTTACAAGCCTCTGTCATATATGCAGCCTTCTCTGGTTGGGCTCCAACAATCCCCTGCCTTGAAGCTGCCTCCTGAGACACACATGGCTCAAGCAAAGGCTTTAAAGGGAGATCATCCCCAATTCTAAGGACTGCTGGCCACACAGGGCCTCCTTCTCCTGAGTCCAAATGTGACCCTCACCTGACCCTGTAGAGTCCTTGATTCACCTAAACTTTCTCAGCTTTGATGATCAGGGATTAAGCCCTGCCTATAAACATTGGGCTTTCCTACCCAGAAATACCCATTTTTCATTGGTATAGTAGCGAGATCATCATAATGGCAGTCACCTGTCCCCTTGCTGACACAGGGGCAAGTATATGATTGTGTTTTTCCACAGGAATCCACAACACCTAGATGGATGCCGATATGGGACATTCAGCCATCCAGGGAAAAGGAAGACAGAGATCAAGTCTCCTCTCCCTTAGGCCTTTTGGCTGAGGAGGTGGCACTTGTTAGAGATAAGTCTCTACTTGCCTGTGATCCCTGTATTCATGCTATTTTCCTTACACCCTATCAAGTGCAAAATATCTCTCAGACTCATGAGCAAACTGTTCCATTATACTAAGGGAACCTGAGCCAATGTACTTTTAAACTATTTGTTCCTACTCAGAGAAAGTATATATCCTAGCTCAATGAGACAAGGGTACCTGTTCTTGCTGTTGATATGGTGTTCATGATAAAAGTTTTGAACAACATATAAAGGCTTTTTAGCTCTTCCTAGATAGTATCTTATGCTATAATTATATGTATAATGATGATGATGATGATGATGATGTTGATAGCAATAATAGCAATAATAATTATGCTGCTTAAGTGTCTTATACAGCACATCTCTTGGCAATGCTCTATCAACACATCTGTGCTTCAACCACTGATGGATCTTCAGCATCTCACAACCTGCCCAGAAAGATGATTAGAACTTGGCTCATAGAAATTTTTTAGTGTTCTCTTTAGCCTCCCTTCTTACACTCTCATATGCCTTCTGGGACAGCTGTCTGTTCAGGGCTGGTAGTCAATGAAGAGTAAAAACATGCTTGGCAGGTCAATGTAAGATAGACATGGTCAATTATATGGGAGGCCACCTGAGGTGGGGCCAGAGCAAAGTAGTTTGACTCCTGCTATCAAAATTAAACAAAAGGGTGCAAACATAGGAAGAATGTAGCCAAGCAGACCTTGCCTCAACCTTCCACCCTGAGCCAACCAAGTATATGCTAGCAAGCTAGATGGTGAATCAGGCAATGGAGCAAGCAAATGAAAAACAAACAGTCCCACATCTGGCTACTTGAGAACCAATGAGATGCTGGGGATCTGTATAAAGGGTTGCCCAGTTACTGCAATATATGAGTCTGCTTTTGCCACTTGCTTGACACCAGAGTGTGGTGTCTTTGATTCTGTGCTTTCTTACCACTACTCCTAGGTCTTGGTCAGAGCTGCAAGAAAAAACTACATGATTCAAATGTGCAGTATTAAAACTCTGTTGTCATATCGCCTTATAACTAAAGAAACTGGGAAGTTTAATCATGAGAAAAACAACGTTATTGCCTTGGGGAACAACAGACTGGCATCAAGGTGATCGGAGTCGAGACAGCTTGTCTCAGAAACAGTTTTATAAAAGGCTGAACATGCAACTGTGCCCAGATCATGGGACCCCACCCCCAAAGACACCACCAGATACCAGCACCACAACGCTGATGCAAGCACAGGAGACTTTTTATTCAAGCTCGAGCTTGGGCCACAACCCTTCCTGATGCAACAGGATAGGAGAGTGGAACTGAGGTCTAGGGTAATGGGGTTTATAATGGGGAAAAAACAACAACAAAACATTAGTGGGGGATTTCCAAGCCTTCCCATTACATGGTTGCATAAGAGGGTAAAGGTTTATGCTACCTGGTCTAAGGAAAAGGAGGGACCACCCATTCAAAAGGAACATCACGACTCTGCAAAGCCTCATGTTTCTTGAGCCCATCCCGTAATTTTCAGTTGGCCCCAGCTATTATGTCCATTTTCCAACTGCCAGGAATATCTCATGGTTTTTTGTGGAACTCAAGGAGATGGTGAGTCACTCTGAGGACAAAAACCTAAAACGGAGTCTAAAAAGCAAAATGGATCAACTGGTTCACAATCTATCCATGGTTGGTCTCAGTCCCAACAGATCAGATTCTCATTGCTCAGCAGGCCTGCTTCTTCTTGCCGGTGAACATTGGCTCCCAAAGTCATCATGGCATGTCTTGAAGACTTCCTCCAGGTTCTCTACAGCTGTATCAGAGTTTTTCTAGAAAGAATATTGAAGCAACCTCACACTGGGTACTGCTCCTCATTGCTAGTCCTGCCCAGAGTCAGTCATTAGCTTCATGAAGCTGGGCCATAGGACAGCAACAGTTCCTCTAATTGAAAGAAACAGAGATCAAATGATTTAGACAGCTCGGGTATTCCTAGTTCTGTTCTACCAACCTAGAGGTAGACAGAGCTCAAGGGAAATGTGTATTTTAGGAGAATTTTCTATTCTCCCAGGGCACTTCTGTTTCCTCTTCTAAAGCATATCCGTAGTGTGCACATGCTATTACACACTCAATACCTACTGTAGCAATCTCTACATCATAGCTGGGAAGTCCTGCTGGCAACCTTCAGTCAATGTCAAATGGTAAGAACAACTAAAGCAAAAAGTGGCCATGAAGCTTACAGCACTGTGCAAGTAATCGGAGGTGAATGAAATAATGAAGTAAAAAAGAAATGATATGGTTCCTCTTAAGTATGGTGAAGTGGAATGTTTTTATCGATAAAAGATAGAGTATAGACAAACACAGGGACAGTCCACCATGGCCATGACCTTGAGCTTCATGAGGACAGGGAGGTAGAATCAGTCCAAGAGTCTAGGAGGTTAAATGATCAATAAAAAAGACCAGGTAGACAAAATGGTTACACTACATGAGGAAAGTCTGCTGGGAGGACATTTTCCCAACTCCTGGGCTACAGGTCTGTGAAGGACATCAATATCCTATAACAGGTAGAGATAGAGGATATTGGGAGAATGTGGCAACTTGGCCCTTTGTCTCAGGGTTTAAGATTTAACTGTAGAGAGGATTAAGCCAACCTGGGACTTCCACACCTGAGGATCCATCATGTCTACAGACAACAAACCCAACACTCTTGCCTTGGTCAAGAGGCACTTGCTGACAGGAACCTAGTGTGGTGGTTCCTTGGTAGGTCCAGCCAGAAACTGACCAATGAAGAGGTGTACTCTTGGAGCCAACCATCAGATTGAGCTCAGGGAACCTGGTGAGGGAGTTAGAGGAAGGATTGGAGGAGCAGAGAGGGTTTGGATCCACAATGGATGAACAACATAGGCTGGCCTGATGACCCAGTTCTCCCAGAGTCTAGACTACCAACCAAAAAGTATACCTGGAGGGATCCATTGCTCCAGATGTATATGTAGCAGAGGATCTGACAGCAAGGGGGGGACTTGGTTCCATGGAGGTTTGATGACCCAGCATATGGGGAATGCTGAAAAGTTGGGGTGGGAGAGTGTGAGTGGGAAGGGGAACACTCACATACAGGCAAAGAGGAGTAGAGAGGGTTGATGTGGGATGGGGATAGGTGGAGGGGTAACTGGGAAGTAGGATATCATGGGATGAGAGTTTGGTGAAGCGGGTAACTGCGAAGTAGGATATCATTGGAGATGTAAAGAAATGGGATGATTACTAAAAGTAAGAAAAAAGGAAAGAAAGAAAGAAAGAAAGAAAGAAAGAAGGAAAGAAAGAAAGGAAGGAAGGAAGGAAGGAAGGAAGGAAGGAAGGAAGGAAGGATTTAAAATGATTTAATTATAATCTAAAAAAGTTATTTTAAAAAAATTGAACTACTTTTATTTCTCTAGTGACTAAGTTATCAATAGAGGCAAAGGGAGGGAGGGACCAAGATGGAAGGCAGGAGGACCAGGGAAAAGGGGAGCAGGATCAGTTATGGGTGGCAGATTAGAGAGTCCAGAGAGGTAGAAGAAGGAATGGAAACATGGAGCTGTAGGAGTTGGGAGTTAGAGGGAAACTGATACACAGTCCTATAGAGCTTGAGTGTGAGAGGCTTCCTGGATGCTGCCATGCTCCCACCTTGATGATAATGAAGTGATTCTCTAAATGTTTTGTCCTTATAAGAGTTGCCTTGATCATGTGTCTGTTCACAACAGTAAAATCCTAAGACAACAAGTCTTAACTACAGAGCATGAGGAAAGGCTGAGTTATAGGACATGTTGTTCTAAACAGAAACAAACATGAAAGCAGTTGAGCAAAGGAATGAAATCCTCATAACTGGGGAATATTGGGAATAGAAACAAATAAGAAGTCAGAACTTAAAGAAAACATACATAAAGAAAACAAAATTTAAAGATCAATAGCAAGATAAAGAATATAATTAAAAAATCCCCAAGCTACACCAATTTTAACTCAAGAATTTGAGCTGTTTAATCAAGAGAAAAAGCAAGGTCATTGTCCAGGGGACAAAAAGACTGGGATCAAGGTCACCTGAGACCCCACAGTTTGTATCAGAAACATTTTTTGTGAATGTTTCTTCTTGTAAAAGGCTGAAGATGGAGCTGTCCTAGAATTAATATGCTTTCACAGAGAGAAATCACTTCTTCACACAAAAGTGTAAATTAAAAAAATGCTTTACTGACTTCATCTCAGGCCAATTATAACAGTAGTCAGCCTAGCATAATTTTTTTATTCAACATGTGCTGTCCCCCTTAAGTCTCTGTTAGGGCCAGGACCCAGGTTTTGCTTTGAACACTTTGAATATGGACTAGAGACTGCAAGTCTAGACATTTAGGAAGATGAAATATTTACATAGTACAGATATTGCTAGATTCATTTCTTACTGACATCATTGCCCTAAAACAGCAGGTTATTCTACCTGACTGATTCAACTCAGCTGTTCAGGCTCAAAGTCCTCTTCATGAAGGCATTCAATCTGGCTTCTGTCAGCTTCTCTTCCATTGCTCTGCTTAGCCTCATACTAACTCTAGCAGTAAGTTACAATCTTCTGTATCCTTGTCATTCTCTGGCTTGTTCTGTCTTCATCTGTGTCTAGCTTGTCCTCACCTCAACCTGTCTATGTAAACTTCTCCTGGGAATTTGGCCCTTTCTCTGCACTGTACTTTATGAAGTAACTTTCCTTTCCTCTGTCTTTTTAGCAGAGTTGGCCATATCCAATTCTTTAAAATCTCTCTCTGATTCTCACTTTATATGCCACTAAATTAAACATCACTTTCAAGTATGGATGCTTCCTTTTACAAACTAACTTGGCATTCCTTGTGTACGAAGGGCAAATCTACAATTTGGGCAGTAGAATTGAAGGCATGTGCTAAGGGCTGAACCACACTAGAACACAATCTCTGCTTTCCTTATATGATCAAATATCCTGCAACAGAACTTTATTTTATTGTCAATACTTTGGGTCCTTAGTGAGTGTCCCCAAGGCCCAGGCCCCAGGCTGTTACTGGCTCTGCCAAGCACATTCCTGGGTCTACAATGAGCTATGACATACTCCAAATGTGATGGCCCCATGTAAAGCCTTGTTTGATCAGGCTAGCTCTCAACAGTATGGTGATTTTTTTTTGGAAAGAGTTGATAACAGTGTACTTTTGTTCTTGTGGCTGAATATGATTTTCTCAAGATGAAAATTGGACCATTATGGCACAGCAGGCCTAATGTTGGGCATTGCCCTGTACTGCCCTGCTTGAGCAGCTCTTCATAGAGTCCTGGTCTTTGATATGGTGATGCCCTAGTGGCTGGATGTAAATCAGGGCTGTCTCACTTGTTATGGGTTGGAGTCAAATTTTGGGACAATTCTGGTAAACAAATGTGCATTTCAGCATTCTAACATCTACCCAGCCTTATTAGCATACTAATGATCTGTGTGGTCTTTTATAGGTAGTCCTCACTCTGCTACTTTCTACTTAGTTTCACGATTATCTAAGTATCTTTAAATCCCTTACATATCAATTGTACTCTTGAACATCACGTTTACTATTTGAGTGTTACACAACACAATAGATACCTTTTACAACCTCCATCAACTTAACTACAAAAGGATCTGGAGGCATTTTCCTGATGAAGGTCTGTCACTTGGTCTGTATTTAATACTTAATAAATGATTACTTTATATATAGTTGACACTGTTGTGTTGATTTTCTGGCAAAAATCAGAATCAACATACAGAGTCCCATAGCCACATAACTCTACCTTTAATTTGCTCTTCAATCCAAATACAGGAGAAATGACTTGAGCTGCCAGTATCCATGAGTTTCAGAAGTACTGAACACTTTTTCATATCAGGCAGCTGAAGTTGGGTCCTCATGGAAGCAAGTAGTCTCTAATAGAAGCTAAGATAAGCAGTTAGCCACATGAGGGCTCATAAACATCTGTACTGAGATCTGCTGCCCTCTTCTGTTCATGCATGTATACCGTCAGGCAGAACATTGTATACATAGAAAATAAATAATATAATTAAAAAAACAAAAAAATTAAAAATGTTGGAACTGTTTGTTTATGCTCCTGGGCCATGCTGTATATGTGGCAGCGAGAGAAATCCTCACTGGTGTCTATTGTCTGCCTATACTGTGTGAGTTCTAGAGATGAAACCCATGCTGTGTTTTGTTTAAGTTGATAACATTTGGCCTTATTTGGGTCAAAATATTTATGGATGTGCTGGAGGGTGACTATGCATATGCCAAGGTTCAAGTGTCAATATAAGAGAAAAGTTTGTAGGAGTAATATGGGTCTCACAGACACTTAACTGAGGCCATCAGGGTCAGCATCCACCAACTCGAGCCACTGAGACAATTCTCTTGGATTCATTTCTTTTTCTTAGAATGGGAAAACTGTTTAGTCTTAGTATAAAACTTCCACATTCAGAAAAAAAAGATAGCAGTATATAATTTTCATTTGAAAATAAGATTTATCATTCAAATTGGATTTTAGTCCATCTCGAAATAATATGTTTACAATGACAAAGAAGACAATTTTTTATTGATAGAATGCCTAACCTTTTTTGAACTTTCTGTGAAAAGGTTCAGTGTGAAATGTCTGTAGGGTGCAAAACTAGGTGCCTGACCTTGATCAATATATAAAAATATGTCTAGAGGTTGGAGAGATGTTTCAGAAGTTAAGAACACTGACAGCTCTTCCAGAGGTCATGAGTTGAAATTCCAAGAAACACAAAGTGGTTCACAACCATCTCTAATGTGATACCCTCTTCTGGTGTGTCTGAAGACAGCTATAGTGATCTCATATTCAAAAAATAAATAAATAAATCTTTTTAAAAAAGTTCCAATGTACGCTGTACAAAATTATCTTCCAAACTACACATATCTGTCATAGACTAAATCCGTGTAATAATATCACACACACACACACACAGAGACACACACACAAACACACACACACCAGAAATGTGTCCATTTAAATTAACTTTATTGCTGTTAAAGTATCTACCATCTCTAGATAATTCCCTTAGAAGTCACTATTTGAAGATGCAGTGCCAAAAAGATAACTAATGTCAAATGAAGAAGCAGGGATTATCAGATAATATTCAGCTAGTCATAGCATTTGAGCTATATTGTGAGATATTCAGTTGATTGCTGATCAATCTACTTCATTATATCTCTGACACATGAGGTATTTAATATCAATCCTTCCTGGTTGGTAGTATCATTTGGTAAGATTTAGGAGATGCTGCCTTGGTGGAAGAAATATATCACTTCGAGTGGACTTGAGGTTTTACATCCGTCCACCATTGCTAGGTCCCAGTCTCTGTGGCATTCTTCAGGTTTTGGTGTCATCTCTGAGGTTCCTGTTTTAGCTGATATTTGTGACACTTGTTGGGATGCCACCCTCTTGATGACCACATATCCCTCTCAACACTAAGCCAAATTAAACCCTTTTATAAGTTGCCATAGACATTGTGTTTTATCGCCACAACAGAAAGGGCTCTGATACACACCCATAAAGCTTCACACTTAAATGAGTTATTTCATGTAATTGAAGACAATTATGAAACCTAAAAGTGTTGCCCTTTTTTTTTTATTAAATGCCTAGGGCATTTTTCCATATGAGTTTGCAAGTGCAAACAAAATCAAAAGTGAGATCATAATGTTTGTATAAATTGTTGACACTTATCAGACTCTTTTTCTCCAGAATCAATAATTTGGTGTGACTGGATGTAACTGTGTTACATAAAGATATTACCAAATCCTTTATAGATATTTATTCCCTTCAGGATGTTTATTTATTCAGTTCCTTAATACTTAAAAGAATATTCAAAAATCTCTAACAGACTCATTACACACTAAAGTTTGCACTCTTGTATAAAGGTACCAGTAAGTGCCATTTTACCAAACTGAATTCATTAACAGGATTTCTCTGAAGTATGGCTTTTCTCATGATTTCTAACAACATTTGAAGTCTTTATCACATTGCTTATTTGAAGAGTTTCTTTCCAATATGGATTCTATTATATATTCGGAGATGTTTTCTATGAAAAGGCTTCTTCAAATTTGTTTGAATAGGCAGGCAAAATCCCAGACAAATCACACCAAACTTCAGGTCTCATGTGGGAGGTTGTATTGCCAGAAGCAGCCTCTGAGAGGGGTGAGATGTAAGAACAAGGGAAGGCGCTATGGGACAGGGGAAGACTCTTTTATCCACTCCATAAAGCATGTGGAGCACATGAAAGGAAGTGGTGCCATGGTGGGTGAGGAGTCCACAGATGAGGACTCTCCTCACTGGATGGAGGAGCTGGCTATAACGTCGTTTCTAGCTGTCTGCAGATGCACCTGATGATAATAGCATTGCTTATATTTGTAGGATTTCTCTTCAGTATAAAACTTTCCATGTCATGTAGATGATAGTGATGTGCAAAGCCTTTACTGCACAGATTAATTTTATAGGGTTTGTCTTCAGTATGAATTCTTTTCTTTTTGCAGACTCTAGAAATCAGTTTATTTTTTCCCATATTGTGTCACAATGCAAGGCAGATACTTTTTAACATGGTTTCTTTTCCTACAAAATATCAACCTAAAGGGGCACCTATTTTTTATTTGTTCCTTTCCTCTTTGAGTTGATTTACATGTTTTTTGTAAGACACCCCCCCAAAACTGAGGATGCCCCAGCACCCCATGCCTCAGAAGGCGATACCCAAATCACTCCTGAGAAATGGTCTCGATGCAATAGCATGAGGATTTCTTTATTCCAGAATTCTGGGTTCCACTGATGGAAGTTAGAAACAAAACAAAGACCTCACAGAATCCACGACCCTGGCATAAGGCAGGCCAGGGGCAAGCCCAGGCAAGCAGGATGATCCACCCAAGGTCGTTAAGACATTCCAGAAACTAGGCAGCCATAAAGATAAGGAAGTTGCCTGAACAGCTTCCACTGAGTCATGGGCCATCTGGACTCCCTCCCTTCACCCTCTCTTCTCTTGTGTAGTTTAATGTTAACTAGGACCTCTCTCCAATAACAAAAGATATGCCTCCCACGCTCCTACATTGCTGATGTGCCTTCCTGCACTTACTACCCGCTGATGTAATTGTATGCCAATTCCTCCCTCAATGTATGAATTGACCAATCATGTAAAAGCGTGAGAACCCCCCTTGCCTTTTCCCACATAAACCCCTAGCTTTTGAACTTCAGGGTCGACTCCTTTGTCTCTTGAACGAGACTGCCTCGTGTTTTTGCATCAAGCCGGTCTCTCGAGTTTCCTTGGGTGTGCGCCGACCCGAGACTCGAGTGGGGTCTCCCCATTTGGGGATCCTACACCACAGCCGTACACTGTGCAGGGGTAGAGGACTGAGGACCACGAGTGCCAAATTGCGACAACTTTTATAAGTTTAGGAAAAAGCCCGCGAATCACAAACCAATCATTTCTTAGCATGGAGAGCCCGCGAAATGCAAGCCAACTGATTTGTACCACTCCATAGTTTTTAGGCCACTCAGTTTATATTATCGGAACCCGTGCTCAGTGGACCAAATAGTTTCCGATTTTCTTGGATGTCTATAGCTGCATGAACTCCTGGATAGGAGTAATGGCATAAGCAGTTTAGAGAAGCAAGATAAGCTTACCTCATTTCCAGTTACCTTATGGGGCCAGGATTCAAGGCCTTTTTGCTAGGTCTAAACAAAGGGCGGGCTCTGAAATGTGACCTTTTACCTAGTTTCTAACAAAGAGCACAAAGAGTAGGCTCTGGAATATGAGTGTTTGGGGCTCCTTAGATGGCTGGAGTTAGGCTGTATTATTTTTTGTCCTTTCAGTTTTCAAACACTGATATCTTTGATCATGACTCTGGGTTTTCAATTCTTTATCTTGGATATCATATAAAGTGCCTTCCTTACAGGATATACATATGGTTTGTGGTTTGTGCCAAGGACAATTTATCGAAGTTTTACTTTGTTGGAATATTTTTTCTGAGCATCAGAATTCAGAGGGACTGCTTAATTTTGTGTATTTTTAGCCCAAGGTGCTAGACTCACAATGTGAGAAGTTAGAGATTATCACTTGTATCTGAAGGGTTCAGAACCCAGGTGCATTGTCATACTATATCCAGTTCTGGTCTAGTCTAGCAGCAAGCTTGTGGGAAAGCTGTTCAGAGTAGGTCCTGGGAAGCTGTGTGGAAGGCAGCCTGCTACAGAAGTGGAGGAGAGGTTCGTAATGGTGAGGGAGGGCCTCCTGCATGATTATATGAATTAAAGAAAAAGACAAAATAAAAACAAAGGAATAATAAGCAATCAAGCAAGCAGGAATTCAAAACAACAATAAAATGCTGTGAAGAACTGGGAAGCTAATTAATTAAACGGGTTCAAAGTAGGTGGGCTTAGAGTTACAGGAAGCTGCTGAGTATTGGGCGGGTCCAGAAGGAGTGGCTCTGAGGAAGGAGGCAGAAGTTACAGGAAGTTCCACCATTCCAGCATTCTCCAGGCACCTCAGCTCCCTCATGGTCAACAATTCATGGATGTGCCTAATATTTGAGGATCTTGAAAACTTCCTTAAGCTGCAGTTGCTGTGCTCACCTCCTAGGACATTCAGAAGCTTGTCCTGTCACCTGCCAGGTCAGAGGAGCTGTTGGGCTGGGAAAGGGCAGGAGCAGAGCAGGGGTGTGGAGCAGGGGTACATTTTCTGTCAGCATTCTCACAATTGTGTTTTGGGTATCTTACCATTATCAGGAAGTCTGAGATCCTGTGAATTGGGTTTATGGTGATACTTTATGGAATTAATTTTATGGTTGCCAGAATATTTTTCTAAAATGACCTCATACATCCATTGCAGTATCTGGTGTTTGTATCGCAGGAGGGTTGTCTTTATAAAAGCCTTAATAAAGCTCCTCGAATAAAAATTCCTTCATGCTTTCTTAACTCCTCTGTCCCTCCTCTTGCCATTTCATTTCCCTTACTCTAGGTCATTGAATAGGCATTCTAAGAGAGCCAGAGGAGTTTTGATTGAATTAGAAAACTTTCGTTATAAATCACAGTTATGTGCCTGTAAATATTAACTTTAACCAAGCAAATTTATACTCTCCATTAATTTGACACTAAGGTATATGCAGACTTTGATGTAAATACAGCATTCAGAAATGTGTTTTCGCCGGGCAGTGGTGGCGCACACCTGTAATCCCAGCACTTTGGAGGCAGAGGTAGGCGGATTTCTGAGTTCAAGGCCAGCTTCATTTACAGAGTGAGTTCCAGGACAGCAGGGGCTACACAGGTTAACCCTGTCTCGAAAAACTAAAAATAAAATAAAATAAAATAAAATAAAATAATAAAATAAAATAAAAGAAAAGAAAAGAAAAGAAATGTGTTTTCATAGGCTTAGCTATAAATATTACAACTTAGGTTTGAATTAAAATTGAAGACAGTATTGCAGCAAGGTATGGCTGAGGAAGATATATAGTAGATTTTGTTAACCATTATATCCTGACCAAGACATGGACTTTGGGCACATGCTACAGGCAGTTTTATAGGCCATTGCAATTTCCAATGAGAATTTATTATTTTCCTAAGACATGCAACCTGCAGCATTGCAAGAATATACCTGGTACTTGGGCTGTGTTGAGGCTAACTTTTGGCATTTCAATCTGAGGGAGTAAGCACTCAGAATTAACTGGTTGGGTCTGGACTGAACCAAGCCAGCAGATGTGGGAAGGGAAATTTAGGATGAGCAGGAGGATAGACGGGCATGCCAAGAGATAAATAGGGGGCCAGAAACCACTTACTCAACTAGGTCTTCATTGATACTTTAACAGGCTCTCCAGTTAGCCATTCCTCCTGAATTTCTATATATTCTTCCAAGGTTCAGCACAGCATGCTCTGAGATGCTGATATCAGGCTAAGATATTCTTCTAGGTAGAAAACTTTTCTTACATTCTCCCTTGTTCCTCCTCCATGTTGCTGGGAAAAGGACTCTGTATATGTGATAAGTGTGTGACTGACTCTCACATCTGATAGGGTAAACTGAAATTCTCAGATAAGAAGAGACATTATCATGATATATTCTCTTTCCTTCATGTTCATCCTTTTTGCCAGGTGATGGCATCTTTTATTTTTGTCCCATGAAAAGTTTCAAGTTTTTTCTGAACACTATTTTCCCATGATCTGGTCTCAATGTGCTCAGCCAAATTTGTACAACTATAAATCAATACTAAGAGCCCTGGAGACTAATTGCCCAGGAAACTCTAACAAAGGATCCAAGTATGTTAAAAGGATTGAACAAGTGGTGGGGTGAAGCTCACCTTTCTGTAGAAACAGCACAGGAATTTGGTTTTTCCAGATGCTATTTGAGTAATGATTCTGGAAAATTTCAATGAGAATGATATTAGATGTATGGATGTGAATTTCCCATGGTAGGCAGTGCAGTAAGGAGTCAATTGATGTCAATATTGAATTAGTTTTGAGGCTCTGAATTAGCAAATGCACACAGAGAACAGTTTCTTTTAGGCAGAGAAATCAGCATCAGGGTGTGGCAAAGACAATTTACACATGAAGAAAATATCTGTAGTGGATTCCCTCCTAGAGCCTGTGACCTCCCTGGTCACAGATTCGCACTTGAATCTATTTTGTTTCCTGAGGGACTGGCGTCAGGTTGAACAAGAAAATTTTCTGTTGCACAAGATAGTCAGTCTTGCCACTGTGATACCGGTGGCAATGCCTTTCCTGGCAGATTGAAACTGTAGATCACAGTGTGCAAATCTGGGTCTGGCCATGGATAACTCTGCCTCCTGCCCCAGTCTGCAGAGCAGTTTTTGACACTGAATGCTACTATCAGAGAGTCCATCCATGATATTTGGTGACAGAGTGAATGATTTGATCTGAATTGTTTTTCTCCAGAAGATGCACTTGCTTTTGGTGTTACATATTCTGTCCAGTGTAAATGATATTTAGTCCTTGAATTGTGTTCTCCCTGATGCATTGTGTTGAATTACTCCTGATTAGAGTGGAACAATTTTTGTTGACCTTTTCTGTACTGGTTGTTGAGTCTCTTTTCCTTAGTATTCTGAGGTATATTTCTTCTTCTTAGATTTTAGAAAGCTTTTTTACTGAGCAGTATTAGATTTTGCACAGGGCTGTTAAAATAACTTTCATTCCGCTACTGTATTTGTTGTCTGGGAGGCTTATTGCCTCTCTCTATTTACCTTGCCCTAGGTATAGATGCCTCAAACCTCTAATCAATCTTATCTAGACCTGAAGTGTTTTCAGCCTCTGAAAAGTCCTGCTGAATAAGCTTCCCCTTTCTTGTTCTTTTTCCACTCGTTACTGGCTGGTACCAAGTAGCTGTTCTGGCTTAGTTGTTTTTCTCCAGAAGATGCACTTGCTTTCTGAATCACATATTCGGTCCAGTCTAAATGATATTTAGTCCTTGAATTGTGTTGTCACTGATGCAGTGGGTTGAAGTAGTCCTGATTAGAGTATAACAATTACTGTTGACCTTTTCTGTACTGTTTGGTGGAGTCTATTTTCCTTAGTATTCTGGGGTATATTTCTTCTCTTCTTATATTCTAGAAAGTTTTTTTTTTACTGAGCAGTATTAGATTTTCCACAGGGCTGAAAATGTAACTTTCATTCCACTGCTGTAGTTGTTGTCTGGGAGGCTTATTGCCTCTCTCTATTTACCTAGGCCTAGGCCTGGAAGCCTCTAGCCTCTAAACAGTCTTTTCTAGACCTGGAGTGTTTTCAGCCTCTGAAATGTTCTGCTGTATATGCTTCTCCTTTTTTGTTTATTCTCAACTCTTTTTCATTCTTAAGTGGCTCATTCAACTCAGCTGTTCCAGGTCAAACTCAATCTGATTTTTCTCTGAGACAGTAAATTGCTCTGCTTGGCCTTAAATTAACTGTAGCAATCTTTTTTTTTTTTTTAATCTGCTGGCACTTGTCTTTCTCTTGCGCATTCTGTCTTTACCTATGCCTAGCATCGTCTCTTTTCTTTTCTTGTTTTTTTTTTCTTTTTCTTCTTCTAGAATGGGTTTCTCTGTGTATCCCTGGCCCTCCTGGAAGTCACTCTGTAGAGCAGCCAGGCCTTGAACTCATAAATATGCCTGTCTCTGTCTCCCACGTGCTGGGATTAAATATGTGGAGCACCACTGCCCATCCTGAGATAAATTTAATAATCTTGCACTTTCAGGTGTGGTTTGGCACTACATCTACCATAGGTCACTGAGCTACTTGCTACATCAATTCCCTCACTTCTGTTCTGAAACGAGAGTTCTTCTATTCCATTGAATTGAAATCCTTATGGTTTTACATTCCTGATTACACTAGAGCTTATCTTTCACCCCAAGTAATTTTTGCCCTCTACAGATAAGATACAGTTTATGGAAGTTTGTGGTTCCTAGGATGTTAATGTTGTGTTAATGTAAATGGACACACTCCTTGTCATTATTTATAACACTGGTGTGTCCACAAAAACTACCACTGAAGGGATAGAAAATACAGCCGAACTCTCTAATGACCCCAAGAAGTCAGAAGTTTAAAATGCTATCTCGCTCCCAAGAAGCTCTAACTCCAGCCTTCTAAGGATCCCCAAACACTTCATATTCCAGAGCCCGCTCTTTGTGCTCTTTGTTAGAAACTAGGTAAAAGGTCGCATTCCAGAGCCCAACCTTTGTAAAGAGCTAGGCAAAAAGGCCTTGAATAGGTGATCCTGGCCCCATAAGGTAACTGGAAAAGAGCTAATTATTTGCTTATCTTGCTTCTGTAAACTGCTTACACCCTTACCCCCCATCCAGGAGTTCATGCAGCTATAGACCTCCAAGAAAATAGGAAACTAATTGGTCCACAAAGAGCAGGCTCCGATAATTTAAACTGATTGGCTTAAAAACAATGCAGTGGTACAAATCGATTGGCTCGCTCTATGTGCTCTTGATGCTAAGGAATGATTGGTTTGTGATTTGCGGGCTTTGTTGTAAACTTATTAAAGGTGTCCCAATTCTGCACTTGGGGCCCCAAAGTTCTCTACTCCTGCGCAGTGTACGACTGTGTAGCCCAGAGTCTTTGGAATAAAAATGCACTTGCTATTGCATCAAGACTATTTCTTGAGAGTGATATGGATGTCCCCTTCTGAGCCATGGGACACTAGGGTGCCCTCAGTTTTTGGGGGTCTTACACCACTATAATCATGTCCATCACACATGTTCATAGAGGTAAATAACATTTAACAAGGGTGGTTTTGCGTTTTTTGTTTTTGTTTTATTTATTTATTTTGGTTTTTTTGGATTTGTTTTCTTTTGAGACAGGGTTTCCTCTGTATATCTCTGGCTGTCCTGTGACCCATCCAGCAGGTCCAGTTATTCCAGGGTCTGGAAGAGGCACTACCTGAGGGTCAAAAATGGAGGGAAGAGAGAAGAGAGGCCAAGCACGCTAAGGAAGACAAGTCAGTCTGGGTTGTGTCATGGCCTCATTTAATGTCGGGGAGACTAACTTAAGGCTTTTAAGGCTTACAGAGAAGGAATTGACCTTCACACAAGAGCAAAGGAGGGAAAGGCTGGGAAACCCCTAGTGATCAGAAGCAGGAAGTGAGGAGGTCATCCAGTGGGGACACCTGGATTTAAAGCCGCCTTCAGGAACTTTCAGCAGTTAGGGCAGGAACTCGCCCTCTTCTTGCACTGACAGTTCATGGGGAAGGCTCTAGCTAATTGTTCTCATATTTTAGCAGCCACCACCTTAGGGCCATGAGTAAGCATTAAATCTGAATAGCTCAGGACAGCTTCCTACTGTCCTGGAACTCACTCTGTAGACCAGGCTGGCCTCGAACTCAGAAATCCACTTGTCTCTGTCTCCAAAGTGCTGGGATTACAGGCGTGCACCAACACCGCCTGACAACAAGGGTGCCTTGGTATTTAAGTCAAATCAGATATTGATTATTTCCAATCTTTTCATGACATCATTGACCTATCATATTTTTCAGAAAGTACAGATTATAGATCAAAGGCTTTGTGGTTTATTTTGAGTGTATTTCATTTTGTGTAGCTTGCAAAGCATCTGCCCATAACAAGGACAAATGAAAGGTCAATGTTCTTGCAGGCAGGCATTGACTTCTTCAGTACAGTCAGTTGTTTCAGTCTTGTCTTCAGCAATAAGGACTTGCTGTGAGTTTATGGAAAGCAATCCCTTTTGTTGTCAGTGGTCTGAATTGTTTGGGTATTTTTTATAAAGCCACTTTTGTTAACAAGTCAGTAGATGTAACCCAGTAGAAAAGACTAGATCACCTGGGATTCCACATTTTTCAATATTCAGAAAATTCATTAGAATCACCTTCATAGACTTATAAATTGCACTGTTCAAGTTTTTTTTTTAAACATCTTACACAGAATACAGCCATCAGAACTCCATGGAATCTTGCCCCATGGTGCTTTCCTATGCATTGTGAGAACCGTATGTGAGGCAATGTAGTATACACAAGGTCTTACTTTCTATGGGGAGTTTTCCTGGACCTCACAACCAGACTTAATTCAACTTTAAGAGTTTTGAGATTTAAAACTGTGGTCTTACTGTGTACTCAACTTGGTGGTTTAGCATACTTTTCAAAGAACAATGTAAAAAAAATATGTATATTGTTTCCCATGGATTTCTTTTGTTATTGTGAGACCCTGAACCTTGGTCTGTGGTACTTAGAGATACAGATCAATGCAAAAGCAAGATTTCCAGAGGTTCTGGGTTGACTTTCAAATAGTCCCTCAAGGTGAGGTATGAAGAAGGGGACCTTGAATCACTGTTACAAGCAGTTTTTAATACTTTTTAGGGGCACATCTTACATCACTACTATTAGAGTTCAAACGTATTGACTAAGTATATTGCCTTTTAATTCTATTGTCTAGCAAGCATGAGATGCATTTGAACTCTACTTGTGACTTTCCTGAGGGTCAGGTAACAATCAGTCAGTATATTCTGAGAAATTTTTGCTTGTGAATGTTCCTGTGGGTGTAGACTGGACCTTGACTCTAGGCAGGAGCAGGAAGCTGAAAGGAGGGTGTGGGACTGGAAAAGTCCTTAGGGTCCCTCATTATCAACTTTTAAAACCTAAGCTGATGCATAGCTACAATGATAATTTATGTACTTTTTCATGCCCAGACTGAAACTGCACGAGTGTCATTTGCTGAAAGCATGAAATACAGAGGCTTAAAGCAACATTCCTACATTAATTGGTTGATAAACAGTGATGTTTCTAAATGTTTGTTGTCTTGATAGCTTGCAGCCAGTTACCTGATCCTTTTTAGAACTGTGTTAAAGATTTCCATATACTATCCCATTCCTTCCCCATGTGATGGTTTCCTTAATTTTCCATAAAAACTGCAAATCTCTTTCTTAAATCTAGCCAGAAAGATATAAATAGATGACAGATAGATACATACAAAGTACACAGATAGACACATACACAGAGACTGAAGGCGATCGATCACACAGGGAGAGATACACAAGAGAGCCTTCAGATTTCTGTCACATTTAAACTCATACAACAGACAAACAGAAGATTGAAGGCACAGGGATCATGAAGTGTAGAATTCAACATAGGACTCAAACTTAGTTAAATGCCTCTGAAGGAATCACATTTATTTCTTAACTCAGATACAATATTCATCACCAGTGTGTTTAATGTATGCACATGTACAGAATCAATAAGATTGTGCAATCATTTTTTGAGTAATCATATGGAAAAGAATAAAACTCACCAAAAAGAAAACAAGAAGCCTTGCCCTCTGAAAGGTGTTCATGGCCTCAGAAATCTGTACTTTAAAGACAGACCCCCCCAGGTCTGGGCTTGTGTTTCTGAGGTATCTGTTGTAACCTATCACAATCATCATAACAGTTATTGAACCTCAGAAGTCTCCTGAGAATCCTGGAACTTATTATAATCAAGATAAGAGCTGATTTCCTAGCTAGAATCTCTAAAGAAACTTGGGTAATTCTGGTGTGTCCTTTCCAGAGCATATGCAGATGTGCATGTGTGTACATAGTGTATTTAATAGTACAATCAGGAAAACATCTATGAAAACGACTAAACAGTGCAGTCGGTATTGTAGTTCTATTTCTAGTTTTCTTTCTTTTTCTTTTGTTTTTGAGAAAAATGTAGACAGTTTTCTAAAGGAGTTTCTCTATTTTACCTCCCCCTTCAAGCAGTAAATAGTATTGTGCCTTAACCTAACATTTTAATTCATCATTTTTTTTCACTGAGAAACCCAGCTCCGCTATCTTTTCTTCAAGTTTGATAATCTGTCTCCCTCAGGTTCTCTGTGAGATATTATCATTTGGCTTACAGTATTTTATTTCCAGGGTCTCTTTATTTGGTGTTTGTCACCACCTATTAAACTCAGTTTTCATATCCCCTGTTGTCCTCATTTCCTTCAGGCATTTGATATTATTTTCTTTCCAACAAACCATTTCATTCCTGTCCTCTTTCAGTTGAATTACATGGTTTACAAACTTTGATCTTTTTGATCATGCCTCTGGGTTTTCCATTCCTTATTTTGGATCTCCAATAGATTGCCCTTCTTAGGAGATATATATATGGTTTGTGGTTTGATCCAAGGACATTTTAGCCTAGTTTTACTTTGTTTGGTTATTTGTTCTGAGCATCAGAATTCAGGGGGATTGCTTAATTGTGTATATTTTTAGCCCAGGTGGCTAGACTGACAATGTGAAAATTTAGGCAGGATGGTTCAAAACCCAGGTGCCATTCTGGTCTAGTCTGGCAGCAAGGTTGTGGGGCAACTGTGCAGCTTATGTCCTGTGCATCGTGACAGCTGCAGTGGTGTGGAATACAGCCAGCAACAGAGATGGGAGAATGGTTCCTGATAGGGAGGGAGAGCACACCTGCATGACTATATAAATTGAAGAAAAAGACAAAATAAATAGAAAGGAACAAGCAAGCAAGCAAGCAAAAATCCAAACCAACAAAAATTGCTGAGAAAAATTGGGAAACTAATTAATTTAAAGTTTGGTAAGGGCCAGGCAGTGGTGGTGCTTGCCTTTAATCCAAGTACTTGGGAGGCAGTTCTGAGTTTGAGGCCAGCCTTGTCTACAGAGTGAGTTCCAGGTCAGCCAGGGATACACAGATAAACCCTGTCTCGAACAAAACAAAAACAACAAAAAAAGTTCACAAAGTAGGTGGGCTTAGAAGAATTACAGGAAACTGCTGAATATTGGGTGGGAACAGAAGGAGTGGCTCTGAGGAACCAGGTGGAAGTGACTGGAAATTTCACCATTCTAGCATTCTCCATGCATCTTGGCTGCCTGTTAGTCAGCAAGACCTGGTGGGAGAGTAGTGCCTAGAAGTTCTGGAACCTGAAAACTTCCTTAAGCTGCAGTTGCTGTGCTCGCCTCCTAGGACATTCAGCAGCAGCACGTTCCTGGGTTAAGAATGAGCTATGATATTCTCCAAATGTGATGGCCCCATGTAAAGCCTTGTTTGATCAGGCTGGCTCTCAACAGTATGGTGATTTTTTTTTTTTTTTTTTTTTTTTTTTTTTTTTTTTGGAAAGAGTTGATAACAGTGTACTTTTGTTCTTGTGGCTGACTGATTTTCTCAAGAAGAAAATTGAACCATTATGGCACAGCAGGCCTAATGTTGGGAATTGCCCTGTACTGCCCTGCTTGAGTAGCTCTTTAGAGGTCTGGTCTTTGATATGGTGATGGCCTAGTGATTGGATGTAAATCAGGGCTGTCTCATTTGTTGTGTATTGGAGTCAAAATTTGGGACAATTCTGGTAAATAATGTGCTTTTCACCATTGTAATCTCTTGCAGGCCTGATTAGCATAGTACTTATCTTGTAGAGGTGCTCCTTCCTCTGCTACTTTCTATTTAGTTTCACTATTATCTATGTATCTTTAAATCCTTTACTATCTATTGTACTCCTGAATCTCACACTTATTATTTGAGTGTTACCCAAAGCAATAGATACCTTTTACAACCTCCACCAAGTTAACTACAAAGGGATCTTACTCCTAAATGTTAAATGCTAAGAGAACTTGTACAAGATAGCCTGGTGGTGGTGGTGCACATTTTTAATTTCAGCACTTGGGAGGCAGTGGCAGGTGGATTTCTGAGTTTGAGGCCAGCTTGGTCTACAAAGTGAGTTCCAGGACAGCTAGGACTATACAGAAAAACCCTGTCTCGAGAAAAAAAAAAAAAAAGGAAACAAAACAAAATAGAACTTGTAGAAGATAGTAAGAGAAACTAGGGGGTCTTGCTCTCTAAATTTTGCCTCCTACCAAGGCATTTTCTACAAAACCACCTGCTCCAAATGCTCTGTGCATATGCAGCCCTGCAGAGCACACCATCGATTCCAGGGAATGACCAGATCTAAAAAAAAAAAAAAAAAGAGAGAAACCTCATTGGGGAACACATCTGTCTTCTACTTACCACCTAGACCCAGGGAGGACCACCACCATGTCCAGGTCTCAAGCTGCCTGCTCTTCCCTATTGTGGGCAGTGACCCTGCGCTCAAAATGTTGGGTTTTTTTTCTTCTGAGTTTTCCTGAGCTCCCCTCACAGCACTCAGTAGGCATTTCTCCTTCTTCCTCCTGAAATTAAGATGGAGTTGTTGTGTATATAATTCCCAAAATTAACTTGTATGGCTAACAGCTGTAGGAACCAGGTTAGTCCCTGGAATGTTGGGATTTGTAGTTCTGTGGAAATAAGCAGGCCTAATGGGAAAATTTCATGACCTAATTAATTTTTTATATAAGCCCTTGGAATGTGTGTCTGGCCCCTTCCAGCTGGAAAATTCTGGAGGCATTTTCCTGATGAAGGTCCATCACTTGTCTGCATTTAATATTTAATAAAGGATTACATTGTTGTGTTGATTTTCTGGCAAAAATCAGAATCAACATATAGAGTCCCAGAGTCACATAACTTTACCTTTAATTTGCTCTTCAATCCAAATGCGGGAGAAATGACTTGAGCTGCCAGTGTCCATGAGTACCAGAAGGACTGACCACTTTTTCCCATCAGGCAGCTGAAGTTGGGTCTTCACAGAAGCAAGTAGTCTCTAATAGAAGCTAAGATAAGCAGTTCCACATAAAGGCTCATAAACATCGGTACTGAGATGTGCTGCCCTCTTCTGTCCATGCATGCATACCTCCAGGCAGAACAATGTATACATAGAAAATAAATAAAATAATTAAAAAAACAAAAAAAAATTGCAAATGTTTGAACTGTTTGTTTATGCTCCTGGGCCATGCTGTATATGTGGCAGTGAGAGAAATGCTCATTGGTGTCTGTTGTCTGCCTACACTGTGTGAGTTGTAGAGTGTGCTTTGTTGCAGTTGATGTAATTTGACCTTATTTAGGTTCAAAAAATTTTTTTGGATGTGCTGGACTGTGACTGTGCACATGCCACAGTTCAAGTATCAATATAAGAGAAAAGTCTGTAGGATTAATATGGGTCTCACAGACACTGAACTGAGGTCACGAGGCACAGCATCAACCGACTCTAGCGAGAATTCTCTGGAATTCATTTTTTTCTGAAAATGGGACAACTGTTTAGTATTAATATAAACTATCACATTCGAAAACATAACAGTATATACTTTTCATTTGCAAATAAGATTTATTATTCAAATTGGTTTTTTAGTCCATCTTGAAATGATAATATTTTTACAATGAGAAAGAAGATAGTATTTTATTGATAGGCTGCCTAAACTTTTTGGAATATCTGAGAATGTTCAGTGTGAAATGTCTGTAGGGTACAAAGCTAGAAACCTGACCTTGATCAATATATAAAAATATGTCTAGGGACTAGGGAAATGGTTCAGCAGTTAAGAACACTGAAAGCTCTTCCAGAGGTCATGAGTTCAATTCATAGCAAACACAAGGTGGTTCACAACCATCTCTAATGGGATGCCCTCTTCCAGTGTGTCTGAAGACAGCTATAGTGTCCTCATATACATAAAATAAATAAATAAATCTTTTTAAAAATGTCCAGTGTAGACTGCACGAAATTATCTTCCAATATACACATATCCATCATTGCCTAAATCACTGTAATAATCTCTCTCTCTCTCTCTCTCTCTCTCTCTCACACACACACACACACACACACACACATACACACACCAGAAATGTTTCCATTTAAATTAATTTTATTGCTGTTACAGTATCTCTAGATAATTCCCTTAGAAGTTACTATTTGAAGAAGTAGTGCCAAAAGATAACGAATGCAAAATGAAGAAGCATGGATTTTCAGAAAATACTCACATATTCATAACATTTGAGCTCTATTGTGAGATATACAGTTGATTTCTCATTATTCTACTTCATTACATCTCTGACACATGAGTTATTTGATGTATTTTGATATTCTCTTCTATTAAGCATTTCAATATAAACATTGTTAAATATGTTGACAGAACAGGAAATGTTAGGGGTTGAACTTCTATCATTGGACATGTACTAAGGAGGCTCACACTTGAAAATAAAGATGTAGCCTTGCCGAATGATTGACATCCACATCAGGCTGGATAACAAGTGTCACCTCTAGGGATTTTGTGAAAATCTTTAAAACAAAACCAAGAACAACCACACACTACCCTTCACAAACACTCTTATTTGAAAAGTATGAGTATGCACAGTTTTATGTAGCGAGCCCCCTGACCAGCAGGGAAGAAGACCACCGACAAGAGGATTCTTCTCTGATCACACTTTTATTGGAGTACCGATTGGTTAATGGAGAGTTGAAGATGAGGGGCGAGGGAGAAGGAAAGGGAGCGGCATATATAGGCAGGACAGGGACTTTCCCTTGTAGATAAGCTAGTCGGGTTGGGATAGGCTGCTTGCTGTTGCCGGGCAGACTTGTGCTGGGACATGGTCCAAAATGAAGGTGTTTACCACACTCCTCGACGCCATCTTGTAATGGCGAATGCAGGAACAATAGGCAGCCCCTCACATCTCCCTCCTTTCGTTTTATTATGCAGCAAATAGATCTCCCAATTGAGAGGGTAGAGACAGTGGTCGTACCTCCCAGCCAAAATTTTATCAGACCATGTACGGGAGTAATCCCTAGGCCTATTCTGGAGCCCGAGATACTCTCGACCTGTCCTCTGCCGTTTTTCTGGGAAAGGGAGACTTGGGCAGGCAACCCTTATGCGGAACGACATGTCTCTCAGAGGGATAGTGGCCCTCTGTGCGATACCTTGTTCAACAACCCTCCTTGGGTGCTGTGTTGGACACTCTGCCCAGTGTAATGAACCTGAGTTCCGGGCGTGCAAGAGCTGTCCGGTCAGCTATCTAAATGCTTGAGCATAATTCCAGGGCTGCAAATGCCTGAGTAATAAAGCCTCAGAAGTCTTTGTAGAGGCTGATCCAGGCTTGAGGAGACTGGCCGGCTTCCAGAGCTGTCAAGGCTCGAGCAATGACAACCTTTTCCCTGTTCCGAACTGCTCGCATTTTGCAGAAAAGGAATAGAGTTAAAAATAGTCCTGCCAGACAAAACGCGCCAAACATGCCAACTCCTATCCACTCCTTAAAATAGGAAAAGGTTCTAACCATCCAATCTGAAAATTGTCCTATAGTGACCAATTCTACCTTGGTGCTGTTAAGCACATGAATGCGATAATTGAAATTGGCTTGTAATTGCTCGAATTCTCTGGACCAATTTCCACTCAGAATATTAGACAACTGCTTAGACTCATTGAGGGTCGCAGAGTAGGGTGTTACACAGATGTGGGGAGTTCTGTCTACACCGCTTGCAGAGATGACATCAAATAAATCTTGTAAGGCTACCTCTAAGAGGTCTATTCTCTTATTGAGCATTAAGATTCCTGATGCAAAATGAGCATTTATTTTCTCTTGTGAGGAAAAGGCAGTAGAGGTCTTCTGTACTATTTCATTAATTTGAGTAACTGTTTGTACCTGATTAGCCATGGCAACCCCTGCAGTGACCGCCGCAGCTGCAGAAACCGCTATTGCAGTGACTATTGCGGCAGTGATGCCAAAATCTCTTTTCTGTCTAAACAAGGTAACCAAGGGAAATTCATTTGGATCAACCCTAACGGGGATTGGTACTAGGGTAGGCATGCGCATTACTAGTGCTGAATCATATTTTCTGTTACTCCAACACTGACTGATGTAACAACTTTGATTCTTGCAATCCACTATGGGAGAGGAATAATTAAACAGCAAAAACAAAAATGGAGGATCCACACACATGCGGCCTCTAGAGAATGTCATATTGTGTTGCTTATGGTAATTATAAACTACAAGCCTATTAGTAGTAGAATTTAGGACTCCGGAAACGTTGAACAGGTCTACCTTACTATTTTCCAAATTAACTATAGGCGAGAGATCACAGACTGCACCCTTAGAGTTAATAGGGTCCAGGATGATAAGGGCCATCCTCTCTTTGTGGAGTTGTTACGATACCTGTATCTGTCTAGTTCAGTTGCAAACCAGAGCCCAGGTGAGATGGGGAACACTTTATCAAAGTGTCCCCTGCAGTGTAAAAACTCAGGTGGGTAATCGGGGAGGACATTTGGACAAGGATGAGTAGGTATAGACCCATTATATGTTCCGCTACCATTGCCCTTAAAGATCATGGGTATCAGTAATGTCATATTCATCCAAAAGGTATAAGTGTTAACTGCATCCGAGCCATGGCCACCATCGCCCGAGCCTGACTGTATGCCATTGTTGATACTGGATAACGCCTCAGTCAGCATCCTGACTGAACGGCCTGGCTGCAGGTATCTAAGTGGATCATCAAAAGCTGCCAGTGTTTGACTCTGGATTCGGATACATGGGGACTGAGAAGAATTGGAAAAACAAAGTGTTCCTGCCAATGGAACTCGAGTCTGGTTAAAAACTTGCATCTTCAGTTCGGTCTGATCTTTAGATTTACAAGGTACCCCATAATGGCATCGGGTGGAGTAAAATTGAGGAAAAACATTAGACTCATTATGCACGGGCACCGGTATTGGCCAAGTGCGAGAAAAAGACCAAAAATAATTTTCACTGGCATGTATCAGGCGAATCAGCCACCACAACATCGTTATTCTCTTCCACATTTTCGTTGTTGGGATTCGCATCCTCCTCTCTTGGGCTTTCAACTCGGCGGGTCAGCCTCTCTGGAACCCAGATCGGGTCAGCTCGGTCCTGTGGAAAGACACAAACAGCTCCCCTGGATCCTATTAAAATAGGATCCGGTCCGTACCAGTTATTGTCCAGCACATCCTTCCACATGACGTGCACGCGAGGAGATAGAACTGAATTTACGTGCCTGTCAGCGGCAGTTGTATTGGACTCATTAAGATTTAAGAAATTAAGCGTAAAGAGAGCTAGAGATGTTCTTTCTCGTGGGGTAGCATGTTCAGCTATTCCCCCTTTTTGTTTAATTATGCGAGATTTAAGAGTGTGGTGGGCGCGTTTCACAATACCTTGCCCTTGGGGATTATATGGGAGGCCAGTTAAATGAATCACATCCATTTGACTGCAAAACTGTCGAAATTTTTGAAAAGTTTATGCTGGTCCATTGTCTGTCTTAAGGAGTCTGGGTTTGCCCCAAGCACTCCATGCTACGAGGCAATGTTGAATTACATGTGAGGCCTTTTCTCCTGTTAGAGGTGTAGCATACATAATGCCAGAGCATGTATCAATAGAAACATGCAAATATTGAAGTATTCTAAAGGAAGGGATGTGAGTGACATCCATCTGCCATACTTGTAGTGGTCGAATTCCCTGTGGGTTAATTCCCATGTGAGGCACAGGCAAAAATTGACAACAATTTTGACATTGGGTAACTATTTCTCTAGCTCCTTTTCTAATCAATGAAAAACGGCGACGTAAGGTTTCAGCCGTCACATGAAAGTGCTTATGAAATTCTTTTGCAGCTTCTGTCTGGGAAGACAGTGCAACAGCCACGATCTTGGTGGCTTTATCCGCCAATTCATTTCCTAGTGACATAGGACCAGGGAGGCCCGAGTGTGCTCTGACATGAGTAATATAAACAGGGAATCTTCTATTCACTAATACAAATTGTATTTGTTGAAAAATATTAGCAACTTTGCTGGAGGACTTTATTACCCCAGCTTTCTCAAGAAGGTTAACTGCATTAACTACATAAGAAGAGTCAGACACAATATTAAGCGGTCCTGGGAAGGTCTCAAGAACCTCTAGTACTACTAAACATTCCACAGTTTGAGGTGAGGTTTCATTATGTTGTTTAGATACTACCTCGCCATTAACTATATAAGCACCTATACCAGTTTTTGATCCATCAGTATATACCACGATTCCATCTGGGAGTGAATTTCTGGCTGTCACTTGTGGAAATACTACAGCCTGACTCAGGGCAAATTGCAAAATTGGATGCTTTGGACAATGATTGTCAATCTGTCCAGCAAAGGAGGTAACTAAAATCGCCCAATCATTGGATGTAGCTGCCAAAATTTGAACTTGTGCTGCAGTATACGGCACAATCAAAGAATTAGGATCTTGTGTACCTAACAGCATTCACCACATAAGAAGAATCTGAAAGTAAATTAAATTGAAAGGAGCATTATTTGAAAAACTTTTAACATAATTTGTAATTTAACCACCTGTGAGGAGCCAGGCTGATATTGGCACAAAACGGGCTCATTGTGCTCAATCATATGAGCTCCACAACCTGTTTTTGATCCATCTGTAAATATATTGGGGGCACCTGGCAAGGGTGCTTGTGCAGTTACTTTTGGAAACACCACAGGATGTTCCTTAAAAAATGAAAGCAAAGGATGTCTAGGATAATGATTATCTATTAATCCATCAAAACAGCAGTGCAATATGACCCAATCATTAATTGTTCTGCACAAAATCTGCACCTGAGAGGCAGTATAGGGAATAATCAGTGATGTAAGATTCTTCTCAAAAAACTGTAGGCATTGTTGTATCTCTAGAAGGGCCAATTTAGCAATTGCAGTAGAGTAATGATCAATAGATTTTGCTGGTGAGGCTTTAGGATGTACCCACAACAAGGGACCTTCTTGCCATAGCAGGCCTGTAGGCTGCAAAAAGCTAGACAAAATGCAGAAAGCAATTTTCTCCTTTTCTTTGTAGCGAAACAACACTGTGTCTTGTAAGCCTTGTTTTACTCTGTTGAGGGCTACTCTAGCCTCCTGTGTTAATATTTAGTGTGAATCCAAGGCCGAATTTTAATGCCTTTATAATTTCTATACAGCCTTATTAATGTTTTATAGATCTAAGTTTGAAACTTTATTTTGAACCACATCTGTGTGAATCTGTTAAAAATATTCTTTTGGCCAAAACTCTCTATGTGAAGCCTGTAAGATAAGGCCAGAGTTACACCCATCAATCTTGCAAGGAATAGCCTGTAACTAGACCCCATTGTATGAAGGTCAAATAACAAAAGGAACTTGTAATATTAAAGCATAACTACAATTTTTGAAAGCAAAACCCAGTTTTAAACAATCTTTTCTCTTTAAAATAATAGCAAACACATTATTTTCATATTGCAAAGTTTGTCCATCAGCTTGTGTGTTTGATTGTATGACAGTGTAACTTATTGAAGAGACATTATTTTAAATTTTATTTTTATAAATCTGAGTTCTAGGATAAGAATCACATAAAACATTATATCAATTTAGAAATATCTTAGAAACCTGTATTTCTTGGCTTCTGTCATGCCACATGTTGCTTAAGATAGCTTTAACCCTAAATTATCAGTTTAAAACTTACCTTTTGTTACCATTATATTTTCTTTTAAATCATGTCCAATAACTTATGAGTCAATATTCTATAGTCAAGGCATGTAAAACATTTATACCTTTAAGACCAATTAGGAATAAGGATGAAGCAATTACACAAATCTCATTAATTTAAACCAAATATATATATTTTTCCAGCTGTAATTTCAGGGGAATAAAACACCTTGAACCCAACCATCACCATGGTAGAAATTTTTCCAGGAGAATTAACCATTAAGTTTGAGACTGCTGGCCTCTTAAAAAGTAGCCTTTTTTCTCCAGCTGTGTTTAACTCATAGTTAAGAATATGAAGCTCCTTTAATCATCTTCTTCTGTGTAAATTGCAGACTGACAGGACTGCCAGTAAATAACACCCCCTTTTTACCATTTTATGTTTTCTTTTTAACACATAACATAAACACAACAATCATCCAGCCACTCAAACAATAGACAACATAAATTGACACACATATAGACAAGTTTTTGGTGCACCAAAAATAGGCAACAGACAGAAATGGAACTTAATGTCCCCAAAAGCTCCAAATACTTTAACCAGAACTAAGAATATCTCCATAAGGATTCAGAGAGAAAATAGGACATCTCCCATTTTCTTCTGTTTCCTGGAAAGTTTTAAAATTAGCTTTTAACCGTTATTATTATTATTATACTTTTTAATACCATGTCTTGTGCATGGAAAAACTGCTTTTCAGAAACCTGCTTTTTCTCTTGTTTTAAGAGTTAACCTTTTATCTTCTTTTTCTTCTGGGAGTTCTGCCAGAGAAGGGAAGAAAACACAGTGACCTTGTAGAGTAAAACACAGTGACCTTGTAGAGAGAGGTAGGAGGGGAGGAGAGCCCAGGATTTTCTTTGTCCGGCCGTTTTAACTGTCTCTGACTTTTAAAGTATAATTTTTCTTCTAGAGAATTTAGCTAGAGTAGGCTGCATAAATTCCTCAGGTGTGATCCAGCTCTCCGTGGAGCTCCTTTGAGAGGGCTATACTTAAAGCAAGCTCTTGCTCTCCCAAATAACCACACAGGCTAGCAAAAGGCTGCTTTAAAAGTAGGGTTGTGAACTTTCTTGTAATTCTCACTTAACTGTGAAGTTTGTTTTTTGTTTATTACTATGTAAATCCTCTTTCCTTTTGCGAACTTCCCCACCCCTGGTCTGCCTTAATCTGCAGGGCGAGGCTAACTAGCCACACCTCCTTTGTATAAGGCAGGGACAGTGGCTATCCATCCAGGCCCATATCTTTTTTCCTATTTAGCTGCTTCCTCTTTTAACTCTTCCTCCTCCCGACTCTGACAACTTCTGCTCAGAGTCACTGCTAGCCAGATCTAAGGTTATTTATTTTCTTTAAACATATACAAAGTATTCTCTCCGGGTGACTTGTACTTCATCCCCCGGGGCACAACTACTTTTAATGGATATAAAGTATTCTCTCCCGGTGACTTGTACTTCGTCTCCCAGGGCACAACTGCTTTTTCTTTTGTCGACATATTTTCCTCTTTTTGTATCTCTTTTACTTTTACTTTAACAACTTTTTTCTTTTTGCGCGCTTCCCTTTTTGTGTTTTTCTAAGTTAGCAAACTTTTCCAGTACTGGATACAGGGGTTCCTTTTTACCTTCCCCTGGTTTTATTTTCTTTTTCTTTTCCTTTTTTTTTTTTTTGTTGTATTTTGCAGGCCTGTCTTCCTCCCCTTTTGACTCGGCTTCCGATAGACTATCCTGGTGTGTAGCCAAAACTTTACGCCCCTGCTTAATCAGTTCCATGTTCTTACTGTCCTTGAGGCACGAATGGATCAGCTTCCATAAGTGAATTGATCCTCGGCCAATTCTATCTTCTAGTTTTGCTCTCTCAAGGTCTTTTCCTAGTTTCTCCCAGCAGCCAAGGTTAAGATCGCCCGAAACAGCGAACCACAGCGCTGCCTTATCAATATCCTTCACTATGGTTTCTACTGTACGCGGTGATATCTTCAGTCCTCGCTGCTTTAGCAGACCCTGTATAGGGGCTGCAAAGTCACAGGTGCCAGGTCCGGCCCCCAAGTTATTGCCCATACTGCCCACTTATCTACGAGGGACTTACAGTAGGGGCGTAAGAAACGCCGCTTTATCTACAGCGGTCCTCCTTTCGTTTTTAAACCCAACAAAGGCACTCCTCGCCAGGTTTATGGCAACGAAGCCAAAAGCAACACAGAAGAATCACCACGACTGCACAGAGAAAAAATCCAGCAAACATCAAAGGGTCAGCAGGGTAGCCGAGCCACATACTACTTACCTGGGGAGACTTACTCACTCCATGTGTAGAGTTCTGAATCCTTCTTCGGCCCCTCAGACGTGTCCACTGGACCTACTTCCCGGGTTTCGGCACCAGCTGTGGCGAGCCCCCTGACCAGCAGGGAAGAAGACCACCGACACGAGGATTCTTCTCTGATCACACTTTTATTGGAGTACCAATTGGTTAATGGAGAGTTGAAGATGAGGGGCGAGGGAGAAGGAAAGGGAGCGGCATATATAGGCAGGACAGGGACTTTCCCTTGTAGATAAGCTAGTCGGGTTGGGATAGGCTGCTTGCTGTTGCCGGGCAGACTTGTGCTGGGACATGGTCCAAAATGAAGGTGTTTACCACACTCCTCGACGCCATCTTGTAATGGCGAATGCAGGAACAATAGGCAGCCCCTCACAGTTTTATATTTAGGAAACAATGGACCACATAGATGATCAGCATCCATTCTACACATTGCAGAAAAAAAAAAAAACTACAGATCACCAAATGAAAATGCAAAAGGAAATTACCAGGGTACACAGAAGGAATATAACAATGGCCTAATAAAGTTCTGTACATAGATTTACCTCATATACATTACAGTTTTATATCTACTACCAATATTTCAAAACACAAACTCTAATAACAATTGGTGATTTCCTTCACTGCACTTGAGTGAACATGGTAAATCATATTCTTCCTTCAAAACCATGATGAAAAAGAGAAAAAGTAAGACTTTTTTCCCCCTGGAAATGGAAGACAGCTATGATGTTGAAAGTCTTTATCAAAATGTCACATGAATACTGTTTTCCTTTGGGTGAGCTCCTTCCTACATTCCCTTGTGAATTCATTATTTTCTGTTAAGGCATCTAAACGTCTACCTACAGAATTTTTCTTCATCATGAATTTGTTCATGTAACAGAAACCATGCATGTAGGTTTCAAGTCAGAAAGTCAAGTCTTCCTGGTTGGTAGTATCATTTGATAAGATTTAGGAGATTCTGCCTTCGTGGAAGCAATATATCACTTGGAGTGGACTTGAGGTTTTACATCCATCCACCATGTCTAGGTCCCAGTCTCTGTGGCATTCTTCAGCATTTGGTGTCATCTCTGAGCTTCCTGTTTTAGCTGCTATATGTGACACTTGTTGGGATGCCACCCTCTTGATGACCACATATCCCTCTCAACACTAAGCCAAATTAAACACTTTTATAAGTTGCAATAAACATTGAGTTTTATCACCACAACAGAAAGAGCTCTGATACACACCCATAAAGCTTCACACTTGGATGAGTTATTTCATGTAATTGAAGTCAGTTATGAAACCTAAACGGGTTGCCTTTTTCGAATAAATGCCTAGGGCATTTTTCCATATGAGTTTGCAAGTGCAAACAAGATCAAGAGTGAGATCAAAATGTGTGAATAGTTTGTTGACACTTCTCAGACTCTTGTTCTCCAGAATCAATAATTTTGTGTGACAGGATGTAATGGTGTTACCTAAAGATATTACCAAATCCTTATAGACATTTATTCCCTTCAGGATGTTTTTTTTTTCCAGGTCCTTAATACTTCAGGAATATTCAAAAATTTCTAACAGTCTCATTACACATTAAACTTTGCACTCTTACATAAAGGTACCAGTAAGTGCCATTTTACAGAATTGAATATATTAACACGAGTTCTCTGCAGTATGGCTTTTCCTCATGATTTCCAACAACATTTGAAGTCTTTATCATATTGCTTATTTGTAGAATTTCCTTCCAATATGGATGCAGTCATATAGTCTGAGATGTTATTTCTGTGAAAAGCCTTCTTCATATTTGTTAGAATAGGCAGGCAAAACCCCAGACATAACATATTTTGGGTCTCATGTGGGAGAGGTTTCATTGTCAGAAGCAGCCTCTGAGAGGGGGTGAGATGTAAGAAGAAGAGAAGGGGATGTGGGATGGGGGAAGACTTTTTTATCCAGTCCATGAGGCATGTGAAGCACATGAAAGGGAAGTGGTGCCATGGTGGGTTCCATGGTAACAGATGCAGGAGCAGTGCTGTTGCCTACAGATGAGGAGTCTCCTCACTGGATGGAGGAGCTGGCTGTGAAGTCACTTCTAGCTGTCTACAGATGCACCTGATGCTCATAATTGTAGGATTTCTCTTCAGTAAAATTCCTTCATGACATTTAGATGATAGTTATTTGCAAAGGCTTTACTGCATTGATTACTTTTATAGGGTTTGTCTTCAGTATGAATTCTTTTCTTTTTGCAGACTACAGTGACCAGTTTATTTTTTTCCATATTGTGTCACAATACAAATGCAGATACAGTATTGCACGGTTTCTTTTCCTAGGAAATATCAATTTAAATAAGCATCTATTGAACTCAATTTTCATATCCCATGTTGTCCTCATTTCTTTTGGACATCTTTGATTATTTTCTTGCTCATGGATCATTTTGTTCCTGTCCTGTTTGAGTTGATTTACATGGTTTTGAAACTTTGATATCTTTGATCATGACTCTGGATTTTCAATTATTTATCTTGGATATCATATAAATTGCCCTCCTTATAGGATACATATATGGTTTGTGGTTTGTACCAAGGACAATTTATTTTAGTTTTATTTTGTTTGGGTATTCGTTCTGAGCATCAGAATTCAGAGGGATTGCTTAATTGTGTGCATTTTTAGCTCAGTGTCTAGACTCACAATGTGAGAAGTTAGGCAGGATTATTTGTTTCTTAAGAGTTCAGAATCCAGGTGCAGTGTCTTCCTACATCCAGTTCCGGTCTAGTCTGGCAGCAAGCTTGTATGGAAGCTGTGCAGAGTAGGTCATGGGAAGCTGTGTGGAAGGCAGCCTGCTACAGAAGTGGAGGAGAGGCTCCTGATGGCGAGGGTGGGCCTCCTGCATAATTAGATGAGTTTAAGAAAAAGACAAAATAAAGACAAAGGAATAATAAGCAAGCAAGCAAGCCAAAACAACAAAAATTGTTATGAAGAATCGGGAAGCTAATTAATTAAAAGTACCCAAAGTAGGTGGGATTAGAGTTACAGGAAACTGCTGAGTATTGGGCAGGTCCAGAAGGAGTGGCTCTGAGGAAGGAGGCGGAAGTGACAGGAAGTTCAGACATTCCAGCATTCTCCCTGCATCTCGGCTGCCTCGTGGTCAGCAAGTCATGGTGAGAAACTAGTGTCTAGTATTTGCGGAACCTGAAAACTTCCTTAAGCTGCGGTTGCTGTGCTCGCCTCCTAGGACATTCAGCTGCTCGTCCTGTCACCTGCCAGGTCAGAGGGGCTGTTGGGCTGGGAAAGCTGCAGGAGCTGAGCAGAGGTGTGGAGCAGGGGTGCATTTTCTGCCGCCACTCCCACAATTGTGTTGTGGGTATCTTACCATTATCAGGGAATTTGAGATACTGTGAATTGGGTTTATGGTGATATTTTAATGAATTTTATCATTGCCAGAATATTTTTTTAAAATAACCTCATCGATCCTTGGCCATATCTGGAGTTTGTATACCAGGAGGTATGTCTTTGCAAAAAAAGCTTTAATAAAGCTCCTCTAATTCAAATTCCTTCATGATTCTTAACACCCCTGTTCTGCCATTTGCCACTTCATTTCCCTTTCTCTAGGAAATTGAATAGGAATTCCAAGAGAGCTTTGTAGATATTTGTTATGTGGGTGACCAGTGCAGATTTGATTGAATGAGAAAATATTCGTTATAAAGCACTACCATATAGGAGTTAATATTAAAATAAACCAAGCAAAGCTATACTCTCTATTAATTTAACACTGGGGTATATGCACTCTTTGATGTAAATACAGCATTCAGAAATATATCTTTACAGGCTTTGTTATTAATGTTAGACCTTAGGTTTGAATGAAAAATGAAGACAGAATTGCACCTAGGTATTGTTGAGGAGAAGGTATGTTGTTGGTTTTGTTAACCCTGAGTGACGCCAGAGAAAAATCCAGTTCCACCGTTCAGGCAAGCTTTATAAAATTTTGTATCCTGACCAAGAGATGGACTTTGGTCACATGCTACAGGCGGTTTTGTAGGCCCTTGCAGTTTCCAATGAGGCTTTATTATTTTCCAAAGACAGGCAGTCTGCAGCATTGTAAGAAGATAATCTTTGTTGGGGCTGGTGGTGCTTAGAGGGTAATTTTTAGCTTTTCAGTTTATGGGAGGAATCAGTCAGAGTATCTGGTTGGGTACAGACTGGACAAGTTCCTGGAAGGGGGAGGGTCATTGAGGACAAGCCAGGAGGGTGGAGGGCTGGCCAAAAGAGGAAGCAGGAGCCAAGACAAAGCTGAGTCAACAAAGTCTGCATTGAGATGTTAATTGGAACCCCAGCTAGCCATTCCTCCTGAATTTCTTTGAATCCTTCTAAGGATTAGCCCAACATCCTGTGAGAGGATGATATTAGGCCAAGATGTTTTGATACATATAAAACTAAGTATCGATTTAGACAAAATTAGACAGTTCCTATGAAATAATTATGATTGTCATTTACTTAAAAAATGTCTCCTTGGTTCATGAAATGCACTCTGCCAGTGCACATTCATGATTTGTTGAGTTCTGCAATATGGACTTCTTGCAGGTGTGGGAATGTTTAGATCCTGTTCTCATGACCTTTTTTTACAGACCTCTTGTTGGAGAAGTTCAGCCATCTGGATTCAGTGTGTCACAATATGTTTTTTACATTCTTCCTTGCTCTTCTACTGTGTTGCTGTGAAAAAGACTCTGGATTTGTGTTAACTTTGTGACTCACTCTCACATCTCTAGGGTAATCAGAAATCCTCAGATAAAAAGAGACATTATCATGATATCTTCTCTTTCCTTCTGTTTTTCCTTTTGCCTAGTATTGGGATCTTTAATTTTTGTGCCAAGAAATGTTCCAGGTTATTTCTGACTGATATTTTCCTGTTTTCAGGTCTCTATATGCTCAGACAAAACTGCATAACTATAAATCAAAACTAAGAGCCCTGGATGGAAAAGGCCAAGGAGTCTCAAGAATCCAGGTGTGTTAGAAGGATTAAACAAAGGGTGGGTTGGGGCTCACCTGTCAGTAGGAAGAGGACATGAATTTGGTTTTGCTAAATTCAATTTCATTTATGGTGCTCGAAAATTTCACTGAGAATATATTAGAAGTGATGAGGATTTCCAATGATATGCAGTGCAGTCAGTTGATGTCAACATTTGATTAGTTTTGAGTCTCTGAATTAGCACCTGCCCATTGAAACTAAGTTTCTTTTAGCCAGACTGAAATCAGTATCAGGCAGTGGTAAGACAAGGGTCATTTACACATGAAGCAAATATCAGTAGTGTTTTTTTTTCTCCTAGGGCCTGTGACCTTTCTGGATTTTAGCCAGATTCTCAGTTTAATCTAAGTATTTTTCCCCCTGAGGAGCTAGCCGAGCTCATCTAGAACAAGAAAATCTTCTGTTACCCACAGAACATCTTGCCACCATGTTACTAGTGGCCATGCCTTCCCTGGCATAATGTGATTGTAGCACACAAGATACAAATCTGAGTATGATCTTTAATAACTCTGCCTCCTGCCCCAGTTTGCATAGCAGTTTTTGACACTATGAATGCTACCACCAGAGAGTCCATCCAATATATTTGTTTAAAGTGTGAATGATCTAAGCTGATATATTTTTCTCCAGAACATGCATTTGCTTTCTGAATAACATAGTCTGTCCAGTCTAAATAATATTCAGTCTTTCAGTTGTGTTCTTACTAATGCACTGTGTTGAATTCTCCTGATAAGAGTAGAATAATTAATGTTGATCTTTTCTGTACTGTTTTGTTGAGTCTCTTTCCTGTAGTTTTCTGAGATATGTTTCTTCTCTTCTTACATTTTAGAAAGCTTTTATACTGAGCAGTGTTAGATTTTCCACAAGACTGTAAAATTAACTTTTATTTTCCTATTGTAATTATTGTCTGGGAGGCTTACTTCCTCTGTCCATTTATTTACCTAGGCCTAGGCCTGAAAGACTCTAGCCTGTGTACAATCTTATCTATACCTAGAGTGTTTTCTGTCTGTGAAATTTCCTGCTGAATAAGCTCTCCCTTTTTTGTTCATTCTCAACTCTTAACTGGCTGGTGCTGCTCTGCTGTTCCAGCTTAAACTCCTCTCCCAGCTGACTCTTTCAATCTGGTTCTTTCCTGAGACACTGAAATGCTCTGCTTGGCCTTAAATTATCTGTACTAATCTTATATGTACTAATTGTAGTATCTACTAATATGAATCTAATATGTACTAATTCTCTGTACATATTAGTGACAACAGATTGGATTTTATATTGACAATATTTTGGTAATAGTGCAATATATTTTGTATATAAGCAGCTTCAATCAAGATTGATCTTCCTCTGCTAAACTGATGTTGATGAAATCCTTAGAATGAATGCTTTTAAAATTTTAAGATAGGAAATCTATAGAAAGTTGTATGCTACAAAATGTAACTGTTACCATTGGAAATTTTACTTGTCATAGGTGGTTAGCTGTTATTTATCAAATTTCAAGAACATAGTCTTGTTTAATAAGGTGAAATATCAATAATTGGTACACAGTCACAATTTACCATTAAAATATGCACTAAGCCTCTTTTTTACAAAGGCTGAATTTAGCAAGGTGCTAACTTAATTAAATGAGAATTATTAACTTCTAAAACTGTAATTTGATTCACATGTTTTCAAATCGAGTTGAGTTGATTTATATTACAATATTTGTGTGCAAAATATGTATGTTTTTCATTTCAAAGTCATGTTTTTAAAATCTTATTAAAGTTTCAAAAAATTAAAGACTGTTTATCTTATCTAGATGTAAATTTTTATTAAAAAGTTGAATTTATTAAAATGCAAAAAAAATCTGGGCGTTCTCTTTCTGTTGCTCACTGTGTCTTTAACTGTGACTATCATGTTCTCTCCTCAGTCTGATAATATAAAATCTCTCCCAGTAAAACTGTTTCCTTCTCCCTCCTGTTGTTCTACTGTCTCTACTGTAATGGTCTGCAGCTAATGAACTCTACTGTATTCCTTTACTATTCTCTTCTACCTGTACTGCCTTTCTCTCCCTTAAGTAGCTTCCCTTTCCTCTTTCATCTCAGGAGAGTTGTGCATATCCTGTTCTGTCAGATCTTTCTGTGACATTTCACATTTTCTGCTATTCAATTAGACAACACTTTCAAACATGGGTGCCTCTTTCAACTTAGTAACTGCACTTTTGTTGTTTGGGATTACAGTGAATACTAAGGGCTTGCTTGTATTCCAACCACAGTGATTAAAGTTGTGTGCCTTGGGCTAACCACACCCTAAGTCTGAACAGGATCTATAGTAGTACAATGTAGAACAAGCCAGAAGGTAAACACAAAATTGTGAAGGCAATAAGCAAAGTCCCATGATCACTTCAATGACAGTTGTTTCCAAGGGTATGTAAGGATGACCAAAATAGCTGAGCTTACTATCTTGGTCCAAGCCCAGAAACTTCCCTGACGCTTGCTTCTCTCCTTCCACCATAAGATTAAAATTCCTGCTGTAACCTACCTCCCTGTTATGCCCTAATGTCAGATTCCTGCTTGAAGCCCGTATCTTTGGCCAATGTCAAGTTCCTGACAGGCAGCACGGTATCCCAATAAGACTCTCTAAATCTCAAACTTCAATCAGTAAATAATATTGTGCCTTAACCTAACATCATTTTAATTCATCATTTTCTTTGACTGAGGCATCTAGCTTCTCTACCTTTTCTTCAGTTCTGACAATATGTTTCCCACAGGTCCTCTATAAATTATTATTATTCATCTCAGTGCATTTTCTTTCTTTCCAGGGTCTTTTTTGGGGGGGGCGGTGTTTCTAAGTACCTATTGAACTCAATTTTCATATCCTATGTTGTTCTCATTTTCTTCAGGAATCAGCTATTATTTTCTTGTCCACAAATCATTTTGTTCCTGTCCTCTTGAGTTGAGTTACATGGGTTACAAATGATTTCTTTGATCTGGGTTTTCAATTCTTTATCTTGTATGTCATGTAAATTTCCCAACTTAGAGGATACATATATGGTTTGTGGTTTGAGCCAAGGACATTTTATCTTAGTTTTATTTTGTTTGGGTATTTGTTCTTAGCATCAGAATTCAGAGGGATTGCTTGATTGTGTGCATTTTTAGCCCAGGGGGCCAGACTTACAAAGTGAGAAGTTAGTCAGGATAACTTGTATCTGAAGGGTCCAGAACCTGGGTACTGTGCCCTACTACATCCAGTTCTGGTCTAGTCTGGCAGCAACATTGTCAGGAAGATGTGCACAGGAGGTACTGGGATGTTACGTGGAAGGCAGCATGCAACAGAGCTAGAGGAGTTTTTCCTGATGAGATTAAGAAAAAGACAAAATGAAAACAAAGAAACAATCAATAACGCAAGCAAGCAATGAAAAATCCAAAGTGTCGAAAATTGCTGTGTGAAGCATAGGGAAGCTAAATAACTAAAAGCTCCCAAAGTGGGTGAGCTCAGAAGAATTACAGGAAGCTGCTGAATAAGTGGCAGGTGCAGAAGGAGTGACTCTGAGGAAGGAGGCTGAAGTGACAGGAAGTTCCGCCTTTCCAGAATTCACTAGGCTGCCTCATGGTTGGGAAGTCATTGTTGGAGAAAAGTGCCTAGTATTTGCAGACCCGGAAAACTTCCTTAAGCAGCAGTTGCTGTGCTCGCCTCCTAGGACATTCAGCAGCTGGTCCTGTCACCTGCCAGGTCAGAGGGACTGTTGGGCTGCGAAAGGGGCAGGAGCAGAGCAGGGCTGTGGAGCAGGGGTGCATTTTCTGTTGTCATTCTCATAATTCTGTTGAGTATATCTTACCATTATCAGCAATTTTGAGATCCTGTGAATTGACTTTATGGTGATGTATGTTTTAATTAATTTTATTGTTGCCAGAATATTTTTCCAAAATAACTTCATGGATCCTGGGCTCTGTTAATTCAAATTCATTCATGTTTCTTAATTTCCCTGTTACTCCATTTGCCATTTCATTTCCCTTTCTCCAGGAAACTGATTAAGCATCCCTAGAGAGATTTTTAGATATTCGTCATATGGGGGACCAGTGCAGATTTGATTGCATTAGAAAATTTTCTTTATAAAGCATGATCATATGGCTATAAATACTGACATTAATCAAACAACATTATATGGTCCATTAATATAACTCTGGGATATATGATGTCTATGATGTAAATACAGCATCGAGAAATGTGTCTTCATAGGCTGTTAATAATGTTACACCATAGGTTTGAATGAAAAATGAAGACTGGATTACAGCAACTTATGGCTAAGATGATATATTGTAGGTTCTGTTAACCTTGAGTGTCACCAGAGACAAAACAATTCCACCATGTGGGCAAACTTTATGGAATATTACATCCTGACCAAGATATGGACTTTGGTCACATGCTACAGGCAATTTTATAGGCCACTGTGGTTTCTTATGAGGCTTTATTACTTTCCTAAGACATGCAACCTGCAGCATTGCAAGAAAATACTTGGTTTTTGGGCTGGTAGTGAGGTTAATTTTTGGCCCTCAAGGGAGAAAGCATTGAAAGCTATCTAGTTGGGTCTAGACTGAACCAATCCAACAGATGGGGGAGGGGAACTGAGGAAGAGGAGGAGAGGCAGACCAAGAAATAACCAGGAGCCAAGAAAGTAACTACCCAACTATGTCTTCATTGATATGGTAACAGGCACCCCAGTTAATCATTCCTCCTGAATTTCTTATGATTCTTTCCAAGGTTCAGCACACCATGCTGTAAGAGGATGATATCAGGCCAAGATATTTTTATAAGTAGAAAATGCACTATGAATTAATACAAAATTAGACAGCACCTTTGGTATAATTATGATTGCTCACTTTCTTAAGAAAAGTGTCTCATTGGTTCATGAAAAGCACTCTGCCCATGCACATTCATGGTTTGTTGAGTTCTGCTATACAGACTTCTTGCAGGTGTGGGAATGCTTAGACCTCTGCACTCAGGTTTTTTGTTTGTTTGTTTGTTTGTTTGTTTGTTTTTCTTTTTTTTTTTTCGATCTCTTGTTGGGAAAGTTCAACACTCTGGATTTTGTGGATCCCAATATTTTTCTTATATTCTTTTTACTGCTCCTCAGTGTTCTGGGAAAAGGACTCTGTCTGTGTGTTTACTGTGTGACTGACTCTCACATCACATAGGGAAGCTGAATCCTAAGGTAAAAAAATAGACATTTTTAAGACTTCTTTTCTTTCCTTCATGTTTACCTTTTGCCTGGTATTGGCATCTTTCATTTTTGTCCCATAAAATGTTTCAGGTTATTTCTGAACAGTATTTTCCCGTTTTTAGTTCTCTGTATGCTCAGCCAAGTCTGCATGCTATAAATCAAAACTAAGAGCCCTGGATGGTAAAGGCCAAGGAGAATCTATCAAAGGATCCACGTGTTTTAGAAGGATTGAACAAGGAGTGTGGTGGGGCTCACCTCTCAGTAGAAAGAGGACATGAACTTGTTTTTTCCAGATTCTATTTCATTAATGATTCTGGAAAATATCAATGAGAATAATATGAGATGTGATGATATGGGCTTCCCATGGTAGGCAGTGCAGTCAGCAGTCAGTTGACATCAATATTTGGTTAGTATCACGGCTCTGAATTATCAGGTGTGCATTGAAAACAAAGACTGAAATCAGCATCAGGACATGGGTGTGACAAGGTCCATTTACACAGGAAGCAAATATCAGTAGTGGCTTCACTTTTAGGGCCTGTGACCTTCCTTATTGGATATTAGCCAGATTCTCAGTTAATCTATGTATTTATTTTTCCTGTGGAGGTGAGCTCATCTAGAACAAGGAAATCTGATGTTACCCACAAAGAGTCTTGCCACCATGATACTAGTGGCCATGCCTTGTCGGGAAGATTGAAATTTTAGCACACAGGATGCATATCTGGGTATGAGCATGGATAAATGTGTCCCCTGCCTCAGTTTGCATATTAGTTTTGACACTATGAATGCTAGCAATAGAGAGTCCATCATGATATTTGTTGCAGAGTGAATGATCTGAGTTGAGTTGTTTTTCTCCAGAAGATACACATGCTTTCTGAATCACATATTCTGCCCAGTCAAAATGATATTTAGTCCTTGAATTGTGTTCTAATGATGCAGTGAGTTAAATTAGTTCTTATTAGAGTGGAATTATTACTGTTGACCTTTTCTGTAATGTTCAGTTTAATTTCAAGACTCTATCCTTAGTATTCTGAGGTATGTTTCTTCTCTTCTTACATTCTAGAAAGCTTTTATTCTGAGCAGTGTTAGATTTTCCACAGGAATGTAAACGTAAATTTTTATTATCCTATTGTAATTATTGGAGGCTGTTGCCTCTGTCCATTTACCTAGGCTTGTGCCTGTAACACTCTTGCCATTTTACAATCTTACTTAGACCTAGTATGTTTTTAGCCTGTGAAAATTCCTGCTGAATAAGCTCCCCTTTCCTTGTTCTACTCAGGTGTTCCCCCTCAAACTCCACTCCCAGCTGACTCATTCTACCTGGTTCTTCTCTGAGACACTGAAATGCTCTGCTGGCCTTAAATTAACTGTACCAATCTTTTAAAAATCTTCTGGGCCTTCACTTTCTCTTGTTCATTCTGTCTTTATCTGTGACTAGCATGTTCTCTCTTCAGTCTGACTACATAAAATCTCTCCAAGTATAAGGGTTTCCTCCTCCCTCTCTTTTCCGTTCCCTCTACTGTACTATACCACTGCCCATGCACTTTACCTATTCCTTGACTATTCTCTTCTTCCTGTACTGTCTTTCTCTCACTTATGTAGCTTCCATTTTCTCTCTCATCTCACGAGAGTTTCACATATCCTGTTCTGTCAGATCATTCTCTGACATTTCATATTTTCTGCCATTTAATTGGACATCACTTTTAAACATGGGTGCCTCCTTCTACTTAGTAACTGTCCTTTTGTTTGGGATTAAAAGTGAGAACTATGGGGATGCTTGTATTCCAACAATAGTGAATAAAGTGGTTTGCCTGGGGCTGAACCACACCCAAAGTTGGAATGTGTTCAAATATCCCTACATAATTTTGGGTCACTTTAGTTATACAGAATTTCTTCTTCCTGAACTGAAAACCAATATTCACAAATAGTACCCTCCAGTATGTAGATATCTGTTTCATCTATTCTGAGTTTTACCAATGATTTTATTGTGAACTTCTTTGATGATTGGTCAATGAAATAATGTTCTTTGTGAGATTGTCTTCCTTAGAATTTGTAATCTAGAAGGGTTGCTTGCATTGTGAGTGGTAAAATATGGTTCATACTGTTCTCCATTCCTTGTGTGGGATAGAGCTTTACTCTGTTGTACATGAGGAATATTTCCAAGTTTGTTTTTTGTTGTTTTTGTTGGCTTTTATTAGATATAGTTTTTATTTACATTTCAAATGATTTCCTAGTTTTTTGTATTCATTCATTCATTCTTCACAAGAAATGTCTTATTTTCTACAACCTCATGAAGAATGTATGTATTATTCTTTTGTGCATATTTTCATCACCTTATTATCTAAGTAAGTTTTTGACTAAAAAACATGTCTTAATATGTTACCACATTCAAATATACCTTTTACGCTGTCAATACTGGTAGCTACTTTTCTGTATTTAACATTACAGTTGCCAGTTATTTTCTCTCGGCTTGGAAAATATTCCATGCTCTCCTGATTTTATTCTATGGATAAATATTAAGTACTGCTGTATGCCAATATAATACCACTTCTTTTGATGGTAAGGAATAGTACAAGGCAAGTGAAGAGAGATATACACTGTTACAGCACTTAGATATGACAATAGCATATACAACTGGGAGTATAGTAATATAGTCTCTGAGAGACGTTCATAGGAATGTGAGGCTGGAATGCTATGATCTTATATTACTCAATGGTCCCAGTGACTGCATACTACACATTGTTATTTGAGTTTATCAACTGTAAAAAAGATTGTGATGAGAAGCAATTGATAGTAATATTTGACTGGGAGGCTCAAAAGTGTGGAATTGTGTCTATTGCAAATCAGCTGAGGATTTGGGAATATATCAGTTCCAAGATTGAAAGTCAAAGCCCTAGTGTTCATACTGACTTCATGGAGGGAGAAGGTACGGCGATGGGCTATTCTTCCCATTTTAGAATGAGTGCTTGTTCAGTATCCATGAACTTGAAAATGTACATTTTCTGTTGTACACATAGACAAAATACTTTCATGATACATATTTATTTTATGTATTTGCTTCTTTTGAATTTAAAGCACAGTATCTGTCACTGGAGCAAGAATTTATGATCTGTTGGTGGTAGACATGACAGCAATACTCAGCCTATATGTTACAGGCAAGAATCATAAAGTGACATACTTTGGAAAATGTCCTTATTGTTCCCTGAAAATTCATATATTTCTATGTCCATTTTATTACCCACTTATGCTGTCTACAAATGCCCAGGGCATCAACTTTTACATATTTTTATTTTTGACAGAATTACATTTCTCCATGCATCTCAAATTTCTGTTTTATAGAAATTCCTGTTGTCAGTTAATTTTCTATTACATGAATTAGGGATTATCTTCATTTTGTTCATGCATACTACAGTTGTTAGAGAGAACCATGCTGCTAGAATAGTTGCATTTTCTGTTTTCTTTGCTGTTGCAGATATTACAAAGCTCCTAAAATTTGTTTTAATCTGTGCTGCCGAAATACTCTAGTGCTTGCAATTTCAGGTGAGTGGCCTTTGCACATGAAGCACCCCAGAGTGCTTTCACAGTTCCCATCTGTTCATTCTTTGTCCCATTCCTTGTTATTTATGTTCTCAATATATCCTTGTTTTTTATGTATGTTCTGAGATGGGTATTCACACACTCTCATATATTCATAATTTCATGTTCCTTCATACATGTCAGTGTGTGTTTTCATAATTCAACTTCCTCTTTCTTTCAGAGCATTGCCTTTTCCCCCATTGGTGGCTTTTTCCTTAGCTATCTCTTAATTGGCAGTTTCCCTTTACAAACCATGTTTGTCTGATGTAGGCTGAAATCACCAACATTTTAAATGCATTTCCAGTCTATCTACATATAGCACTATGTCAGTTAAAAATTCACTTTTGGTCCTATGATAATTTACATTGACTTTTAACCAGTTTCCATTGCCATGTCTGTATTTGTTTGTAGGCTGACCTCTGTTCAAACCAGTAAAGTTTGTTTCCTACTTGTCACTACTACACGGTAGACATACATTGTCAGACAGGTTTCTATAACAGCACAAGGGCAGAATCTAGGGAGAGCCATTAATCACTCCTTACACCCATAAGTCTACAGAGCCCTTTTTTAGCAGTTTGTGTGCTAAACCTGCATATCCAAGATCCTTTTAGACACTGAGTTCCCTTTCAATACATTCTTAAGTGTATTATCAGATTTGATTATTCTTGGGGTATTTGTAGCTCTTGAGTTGAAGAATTATTTTTCTTGTAATGTAAGAATACTTGGCTTCCTCATATACTTACTTGAACATTGAAAATACTTTAAATTTTACATGCTCTCTGTTAACACTGCTGCACTGTGATAAGTTAGTGTGGAGGCTTTGCACATCATTGTCTCTCTTCTAAGTAGAGTAGAATGATGAGAGTGGTCTTTAATTTGTGTAGTGATAGGTTTAGGATGTTGGGTATTATCTTCATTAGACTCAGAGATGTTCCTTCTGTTCACATTCTTCAGATCTTTCATAGTGATCCACTGTGGTACTTTGCCTTAGTCCTTTCATAGATATATTGACATGGGTGTGAGCCTTCTTTCACTCATTGTACGTAATTTGTACCTTGAGTTGTTTGTTCTTGTTTAAATAGTTTTGAATTTCTGGCAAGAAATTAAGCTGTGTTTGCTTTCTATATTTATTAGAGAGAAACTTTTCAACTTTCTCTGGTACACCTGTACTGTTATTATTTTCTGTGTGCATATTTTTATGGCCATTTGCTTTTGGATCCAGGTAAAGTCAACTGTGTGTGATGACTGTATCGCATTCCCTTCTTTCTCTAATCTGTTCTATTTTCTGTGAAAGTTTACAGTTGGATTTTCTGAAGGAATTTGTGCATTCAGTACTGCATCTGTTTAGTCCTCAGACAGTGATAGAAGGAATATTGAGGGCCTGGGTTTCCATACTTGATTATCCCCTGGCCTTTTTTACTTTTTTATTGTTCCTAGGAAATCAATATTTTCCTAATTATTTGTCATTTATTTTATATGATTTTCCATGGTAATCTCTCATCTGATTTTTCCCCTGTATTGATCTAAACTTCTGATTCAGGGACATTGAAAGAGACCATTCATATCCCGGTAAAATGCCAACAGAATTATTTCCAATGCGAGAACTATAAGGTCAAAGAAATACATTAGAGAAGTGAATATTTGCTGATTCCATGGTCATGCCAACTTGCTTTAGTAATAGTATCTTTATGTACAGAAATAATTACATACTTTAGTAATAGTATCTTGATGTACAGAAATAATTCTTATGTTTTTATTCATACCGAAACATACATATTTATGTTTACATATATGTGTATGCATATGTTGTGGTATGTATGAAAGGGGAGACCCTTATCACACATTCTTTCTTTCATGGGAACCTACAAAAGTGATGTCCAGAGATTAAATCCATAACAGCAAGGCTCAAATAGTCTCAGTGTATTCATATTTATTACTGATTGGGACCTTGCGGACAGCCTGGAACAATGCCAAGATGCAGAATTACGCATGTTAAGAAAGATATTTCAACAGTGATAGTATTTTAGCAGATTTGATATAAAGAGTGAATCATTCCAAGAGCATACCCTGAAATGGTTCATTTTATCCCTGTGTATACATATATTATCCTGGGCATCTATCAGTGAGTTTCTACCATGCCTCCTCCTTAATTTTGTTTTAACATTGCCCATGTTCTCAACCTTTGAATTGTGACTTCTTTATGGTTAATTGACATTTTTACAAGGATATCAAAGACCAACCATAATAAAACAAATTTTTCTTATGGGCCTGGGAAATGATATACCACTCCTTATTTTTTTTTTCAGATTCACTGATTTCTTTAATTGTTCCTAGGATGATATCAGTACAACCGAGAAGAATCTGGCATTCACTATAAAGGTACTTGCCTTTTATTCTTTTCTTTTCTTTTTTTTTTATTCGATATATTTTTTATTTACATTTCAAATGATTTCCCCTTTTCTAGCCCCCCACTCCCCGAAAGTCCCGTAAGCTCCCTTCTCTCCCCCTGTCCTCCCACCTACCCCTTCCCACTTCCCCGTTCTAGTTTTGCCGAATACTGCTTCACTGAGTCTTTCCAGAACAAGGGGCCACTCCTTCTTTCTTCTTGTACCTCATTTGATGTGTGGATTATGTTTTGGGTATTCTAGTTTTCTAGGTTAATATCCACTTATTAGTGAGTGCATACCATCATTCACCATTTGAGTCTGGGTTACCTCACTTAGTATGATGTTCTCTAGCTCAATCCATTTGCCTAAGAATTTCATGAATTCATTGTTTCTAATGGCTGAATAGTACTCCATTGTGTAGATATACCACATTTTTTTGCATCCACTCTTCTGTTGAGGGATACCTGGGTTCTTTCCAGCTTCTGGCAATTATAAATAGGGCTGCTATGAACATAGAGCATGTATCCTTATTACATGGTGGGGAGTCCTCTGGGTATATGCCCAGGAGTGGTATAGTAGGATCTTCTGGATGTGAGGTGCCCAGTTTTCGGGGGAACCGCCAGACTGATTTCCAGAGCGGTTGTACCAATTTGCAACCCCACCAGCAGTGGAGGAGTGTTCCTCTTTCTCCACACCCTCTCCAACACCTGCTGTCTCCTGAATTTTTAATCTTAGCCATTCTGACTGGTGTAAGGTGAAATCTCAGGATTGTTTTGATTTGCATTTCCCTAATGACTAATGAAGTTGAGCATTTTTTTAAGATGCTTCTCCGCCATCCGAAGTTCTTCAGGTGAGAATTCTTTGTTTAACTCTGTACCCCCATTTTTTAATAGGGTTGTTTGGTTTTCTGGAGTCTAACTTCTTGAGTTCTTTATATATATTGGATATTAGCCCTCTATCTGATGGAGGATTGGTGAAGATCTTTTCCGAATTTGTTAGTTGCCGATTTGTCCTCTTGATGGTGTCTTTTGCCTTACAGAAACTTTGTAATTTTATGAGGTCCCATTTGTCAATTCTTGATCTTAGAGCATTCGCTATTGGTGTTCTGTTCAGAAACTTTCTCCCTGTACTGATGTCCTGAAGGGTCTTCCCCAGTTTCTTTTCTATTAGCTTCAGAGTTTCTGGCTTTATGTGGAGATCCTTGATCCATTTGGATTTGAGCTTAGTACAAGGAGACAAAGATGGATCAATTCACATTCTTCTACATGCCGACCTCCAGTTGAACCAGCACCATTTGTTGAAAAGGCTATCTTTTTTCCATTGGATGTTTTCAGCCTCTTTGTCGAGGATCAAGTGGCCATAGGTGTGTGGGTTCATTTCTGGATCTTCAATCCTGTTCCATTCATTGATCCTCCTGCCTGTCACTGTACTAATACCATGCAGTTTTTAACACTATTGCTCTGTAGTATTGCTTGACGTCAGGGGTACTGATTCCCCCAGACTTTCTTTTGTTGCTGAGAATAGTTTTCGCTCTCCTGGGTTTTTTGTTATTCCAGGTGAATTTGATAATTACTCTTTCTAACTGTGTGAAGAATTGAGTTGGGATTTTGATGGGTATTGCATTGAATCTGTATATGGCTTTTGGCAAAATGGCCATTTTAACTATATTGATTCTACCGATCCATGAGCACGGGAGGTTTTCCCATTTTTTGAGGTCTTCTTCCATTTCCTTCTTCAGAGTCTTGAAGTTCTTGTCATACAGATCTTTCACATGTTTGGTAAGAGTCACCCCAAGATACTTTATACTGTTTGTGGCTATTGTGAAGGGTGTCATTTCCCTAATTTCTTTCTCAGCCTGCTTATCCTTTGAGTATAGGAAGGCCACTGATTTGCTTGAGTTGATTTTATAACCTGCCACTTTGCTGAAGTTGTTTATCAGCTGTAGGAGTTCTCTAGTGGAGTTGTTTGGGTCACTTAGGTAGACTATCATGTCATCTGCAAACAATGATAGTTTGACTTCTTCCTTTCCAATTTGTATCCCTTTGACCTCCTTATGTTGTTGAATTGCCTGAGCTAGTACCTCAAGTACAATATTGAAAAGATAAGGAGAAAGTGGGCAGCCCTGTCTAGTCCCTGATTTTAGTGTGATTGCTTCAAGTTTCTCTCCATTTAGTTTGATGCTGGCTACCGGTTTGCTGTATATTGCTTTTACTATGTTTAATACCACTCCTTATTAATCTGCATGTGGTTCAGAAACATATAGATGCATCAACTAGTGAATTCCTGGAACTGTAATAAAAATTTACCACACCACTAGATAAGAAGAGAACACATGCCTTACAGTTTTAGCAGAACTGAATTTTATATAAAGACATTTCTAGCTTTAATTATAATATTCCATATCTTAATGCTTTCATGTAGATGTCTAGGGATCAAGATGAATGCATACAAATGTGTGCATGGGAGTTAGAGAACACAGTCACATAGAATTGGATGTAATTTGGAAATATAGGTTTAATCTCATGACCAATTGAAAGCCTTTTTAGATGATGATGAAAAGGAATATAACTAAATCTGATGACAGCATATTCTTTTGTAAAAGCCATGATATTTGCCAGATAGCATCTTTGCATTCCAAGACAACAGACACACATGGAAAATCAATATACTTTATCTATCTTGTAGAATGAAGTGGAATCTCCTCAAAGAGTCAGATATGGTGTTCTAGTGTGATGGCTAAGGAAATGCCATTCAATTGTAGGCATCAGTCATGGTAGCCAGTAGCCATTTGTCCTTGAGTCTAGACCCACGAAGAGAAGTTCTCAGAAATAACTCTGAGTAATAGTGTTTTACAGCAGGTATGCATGTGTTCTCTGTTTTTGTCTGGTTGCAGCTGATGTTAGAAAGAGGCTCAGATTATACTATATTCTTTTCCACACTAAATATGTTGCTCCATTCTCTCATATCTATAGAAATGTTGACAAGATTCCCGGTATAGTGTTACATTTAATGTATTTTTATGTGGTTTAGCATTGTTTATAATGGAATTGTATTAATTTCATCTGTTTTTCTGTTGTTTTTCAAACCCTGTTGTGAAATTTTGAGAAGAGTTCCAATATTTGAAAGTGAGTGAAGAACAACAAAAAGAATGAGTGCTTCTCTGGTAAACACTCCACAGGTCAGTGTGCTGGCTACATTTGTTTTAGAAATCTCTTTATCATTCAAACCATTCCAAGTTTTAGTATCTATATGTGGTAATGTTATATAAAGAGCTTCTTTTCTATGACTGTCATTTTCTTCTGGAATATGAAAATTTAATATTTAGGCCTTTTACATATATAACACCATTTTATTTTCACTGGATTTTCTACTGTGAGGACATAGAATTTTCATGAAATGAAGACCTGCAGGTCTCAAAGAAAATCTATTGTAAATGATTCTTTAAAACTATTATCGATGGCTAATTTGTACATTGAATGGAATTGTGTATTTTTATATTATTGTGGAAGGAAAGTCTCATGTGTCCCATAAATTGCATTTCAGATATGGTAGGGATTCCGACAAAAACTTGTGATTGTGGATATTGAAATATGTGGACACTGATGTCACTGAGTAATACATGTAAGAGAACAATTTGTAGAAAGATGAAATTATAAGAGCCTCACTATCTTGATTTCTAACAGTAAATGTATTAGCTCCCTAGAGACACAGGTAATGGCAGGAAAACATCAAAAAGATATCCACCATGATCAAGTAGGCTTTATCCCGGGAATGCAGGGTTGGTTCAATGTATGGAAATCCATCAATGCAATCCACTACATAAACAAACTCAAAGAAAAAAACACATGGTCATTTCATTGGATGCTGAAAAAGCATTTGACAAAATTCACCATCCTTTCATGCTTAAAGTCTTGGAAAGAACAGGAATTCAAGGCCCATACCTAAACATAGTAAAAGCAATATACAGCAAACCGGTAGCCAGCATCAAACTAAATGGAGAGAAACTTAAAGCAATCCCACTAAAATCAGGGACTAGACAAGGCTGCCCCATTTCTCCTTATCTTTTCAATATTGTACTTGAGGTACTAGCTCGGGCAATTTGACAACATAAGGAGGTCAAAGGGATTCAAATTGGAAAGGAAGAAGTCAACCTATCATTATTTGCAGATGACATGATAATCTACCTAAGTGACCCAAACAACTCAACTAGAGAACTCCTACAGCTGATAAACAACTTCAGCAAAGTGGCAGGTTATAAAATCAACTCAAGCAAATCAGTGGCCTTCCTATACTCAAAGGATTAGCAGGCTGAGAAAGAAATTAGGGAAATGACACCCTTCACAATAGCCACAAACAGTATAAAGTATCTTGGGGTGACTCTTACCAAACATGTGAAAGATCTGTATGACAAGAACTTCAAGACTCTGAAGAAGGAAATGAAAGAAGACCTCAAAAAAATGGGAAAACCTCCCATGCTCATGGATCGGTAGAATCAATATAGTTAAAATGGCCATTTTGCCAAAAGCCATATACAGATTCAATGCAATACCCATCAAAATCCCAACTCAATTCATCACAGAGTTAGAAAGAGCAATTATCAAATTCATCTGGAATAACAAAAAACCCAGGAGAGCTAAAACTATTCTCAGCAACAAAAGAAAGTCTGGGGGAATCAGTATCCCTGACCTCAAGCAATACTACAGAGCAATAGTGTTAAAAACTGCATGGTATTAGTACAGTGACAGGCAGGAGGATCAATGAATGGAACAGGATTGAAGATCCAGAAATGAACCCACACACCTATGGCCACTTGATCCTCGACAAAGAGGCTGAAAACATCCAATGGAAAAAAGATAGCCTTTTCAACAAATGGTGCTGGTTCAACTGGAGGTCAGCATGCAGAAGAATGCGAATTGATCCATCCTTGTCTCCTTGTACTAAGCTCAACTCCAAATGGATCAAGGACCTCCACATAAAGCCAGAAACTCTGAAGCTAATAGAAAAGAAACTGGGGAAGACCCTTGAGGACATCGATACAGGGAGAAAGTTCCTGAACAGAACACCAATAGCGTTTGCTCTAAGATCAAGAATTGACAGATGGGACCTCATAAAATTACAAAGTTTCTGTAAGGCAAAGGACACCATCAAGAGGACAAATCAGCAACCAACAAATTGGGAAAAGATCTTCACCAATCCTACATCAGATAGAGGGCTAATATCCAATATATATAAAGAACTCAAGAAGTTAGACTGCAGAAAACCAAACAACCCGATTAAAAAATGGGGTACAGAGTTAAACAAAGAATTCTCACCTGAAGAACATCGGATGGCGGAGAAGCATCTTAAAAAATGCTCAACTTCATTAGTCATTAGGGAAATGCAAATCAAAACAACCCTGAGATTTCATCTTATACCAGTCAGAATGGCTAAGATTAAAAATTCAGGAGACAGCAGGTGTTGGAGAGGGTGTGGAGAAAGAGGAACACTCCTCCACTGCTGGTGGGGTTGCAAATTGGTACAACCACTCTGGAAATCAGTCTGGCGGTTCCTCCAAAAACTGGGCACCTCACTTCCAGAAGATCCTGCTATTCCACTCCTGGGCATATACCCAGAGGATTCCCCACCATGTAATAAGGATACATGCTCTACTATGTTCATAGCAGCCCTATTTATAATTGCCAGAAGCTGGAAAGAACCCAGGTATCCCTCAACAGAAGAGTGGATGCAAAAAATGTGGTATATCTACACAATGGAGTACTATTCAGTCATTAGAAACAATGAATTCATGAAATTCTTGGGCAAATGGATGGAGCTAGAGAACATCATACTAAGTGAGGTAACCCAGACTCAAAAGGTGAATCATGGCATGCACTCACTAATAAGTGGATATTAACCTAGAAAACTGGAATACCCAAAACATAATCCACACATCAAATGAGGTACAAGAAGAAAGGAGGAGTGGCCCCTAGTTCTGGAAAGACTCAGTGAAGCAGTATTCAGCAAAACCAGAACGGGGATGTGGGAAGGGGTGAGTGGGAGGACAGGGGGAGAGAAGGGGGCTTACGGGACTTTCGGGGAGTGGGGGGCTAGAAAAGGGGAAATCATTTGAAATGTAAATAAAAAAATATCGAATAAAAAATAAAAAGAAAAGAAAACAAGGCAAGTACCTTTATAGGGAATGCCAGATTCTTCTCGGTTGTACTGATATCATCCTAGGAACAATTAAACAAATCAGTGAATCTGAAAAAAAAAAATAAGGAGTTGTATATCATTTCCCAGGCCCATAAGAAAAATTTGTTTTATTATGGTTGGTCTTTGACCTCCTTGTAAAAATGTCAATTAACCATAAAGAAGTCACAATTCAAAGGCTGAGAACATGGGCAATGTTAAAACAAAATTAAGGAGGAGGCATGGTAGAAACTCACTGATAGATGCCCAGGATAATATATGTATACATAGGGATAAAATGAACCATTTCAGGGTATGCTCTTGGAATGATGCACTCTTTATATCAAATCTGCTAAAATACTACCACTGTTGAAATATCTTTCTTAACATGCGTAATTCTTCATCTTGGCATTGTTCCAGGCTGTCTCAGGTTCCCAATCAATAATAAATATGAATACAGTGAGACTATTTGAGCCTTGCTGTTATAGATTTAATCTCTGGACATCACTTTTGTAGGTTCCCATGAAAGAAAGAATGTGTGATAATGGTCTCCTTTCATACATACCACAACATATGCATACACATATATGTACACATAAATATATATGTTTCGGTATGAATAAAAACATAAGAATTATTTCTGTACATCAAGGTACTATTACTAAAGTATGTAATTATTTCTGTACATAAAGATACTATTACTAAAGCAAGTTGGCATGACCATGGAATCAGCAAATATTCAGTTCTCTTTATGTATTTCATTGACCTTATAGTTCTCGCATTGGAAATAATTCTGTTGGCATTTTACCGGGATATGAATGGTCTCTTTCAATGTCCCTGAATCAGAAGTTTAGATCAATACAGGGGAAAAAGCAGATGAGAGAGTACCATGGAAAATCATAAGAAATAAATGACAACTAATTAGGAAAATATTGATTTCCTAGGAACAATAAAAAAAGTAAAAAAGGCCAGGGAATAATCAAGTGTGGAAACCCAGCCCTTCAGTATTCCTTCTATCACTGTCTGAGGACTAAACAGATGCAGTACTGAATGCACAAATTCCTTCAGAAAATCCAACTGTAAACATTCACAGAAAATAGAGCAGATTAGAGAAAGAAGGGAATGCGATACAGTCATCACACAAAGTTGACTTTACCTGGATCCAAAAGCAAATGGTCATAAAAATATGCACACAGAAAATAATAAAAGTACAGGTGCACCCGAGAAAGTTGAAAAGTTTCTATCTAATAAATACAGAAAGTAAACACAGCTTAATTTCTTGCCAGAAATTCAAAACTATATAAACAAGAACAAACCAAGCAACTCAAGGTACAAACTACGTACAATGAGTGAAAGAAGTCTCACAACCTTGTCAATATATCTATGAAAGGACTAAGGCAAAGTACCACAGTGGATCACTATGAAAGATCTGAAGAATGTAAAACAGAAGGAACATCACTGAGTCTAATAAAGATAATACCCAACATCTTAAACCTATCACTACACAAATTAAAGACCACTCTCGTCATTCTACTCTACTTATAAGAGAGACAACGATGTTCAAAGCCTCCACACTAACTTATCACAGTGCAGCAGTGTTAACAGAGAGCATATAAAATTTAAAGTATTTTCAATGTTCAAGTAAGTATATGAGGAAGCCAAGTATTCCTACATTACAAGAAACATAATTCTTCAACTCAAGAGCTATAAATATCCCAAGAATAATCAAATCTGATAATACACTTAATAATGTATTGAAAGAGAACTCAGTGTCTAAAAGGATCTTAGATATGCAGGTTTAGCACACAAACTGCTAAAAAAGGGCTCTGTAGACTTATGGGTGTAAGGAGTCATTAATGGCTCTCCCTAGATTCTGACCCTTGTGCTGTAATACAAACCTGTCTGACAATGTATGTCTACCGTGTAGTAGTGACAAGTAGGAAACAAACTTTACTGGTTTGAACAGAGGTCAGCCTACAAAGGAAATACAGACATGGCAATGGAAACTGGTTAAAAGTCAATGTAAATTATCATAGGACCAAAAGTGAATTTTTAACTGACATAGTGCTATATGTAGATAGACTGGAAATGCATTTAAAACGTTGGTGATTTGAGCCTACATCAGACAAACATGGTTTGTAAAGGGAAACTGCCAACTGAGAGATAGCTAAGTAAAACACCACCAATGGGGGAAAAGGCAATGCTCTGAAAGAAAGAGGAAGTTGAATTATGAAAACACACACTGACATGTATGAAGGAATATGAAATTATGAATATATGAGAGTGTGTGAATACCCATCTCAGAACATACATAAAAAACAAGGATATATTGAGAACATAAATAACAAGGAATGGGACAAAGAATAAACAGATGGGAACTGTGAAAGTACTCTGGGGTGCTTCATGTGCAAAGACCACTCACCTGAAATTGCAAGCACTAGAGTATTTCGGCAGCACAGATTAAAACAAATTTTAGGAGCTTTGTAATATCTGCAACAGCAAAGAAAACAGAAAATAGAACTATTCTAGCAACATGGTTCTCTCTAACAACTGTAGTATGCATGAAAAAAATGAAGATAATCCCTAATTCATGTAACTCAAATAACAATGTGTAGTATACAGTCACTGGGACCATTGAGTAATAGAAGATCATAGCATCCTAGCCTCATATTCCTATGATCGTCTCTCAGAGACTAGATTACTATACTCCCAGATGTATATGCTATTGTCATAACTAAGTGCTGTAACAGTGTATATCTCTCTTCACTTGCCTTGTACTATTCCTTACCATCAAAAGAAGTGGTATTATATTGGCATACAGCAGTACTTAATATTTATCCATAGAATAAAATCAGGAGAGCATGGAATTTTTCCAAGCCGAGAGAAAATAACTGGCAACTGTAATGTTAAATACAGAAAAGTAGCTACCAGTATTGACAGCGTAAAAGGTATATTTGAATGTGGTAACATATTAAGACATGTTTTTTAGTCAAAAACTTACTTAGATAATAAGGTGATGAAAATATGCACAAAAGAATAATACATACATTCTTCATGAGGTCGTAGGAAATAAGACATTACTTGTGAAGAATGAATGAATACAAAAACCTAGGAAATAATTTGAAATGTAAATAAAAACTATATCTAATAAAAGCCAACAACAACAACAACAAAAAACAAACTTGGAAATATTCCTCATGAACAACAGAGTAAATCTCTATCCTACACAAGGAATGGAGAACAGTATGAACCATATTTTACCACTCACAATGCAAGCAACCCTTCTAGATTACAAATTCTAAGGAAGACAATCTCACAAAGAACATTATTTCATTGACCAATCATCAAAGAAGTTCACAATAAAATCATTGGTAAAACTCAGAATAGATGAAACAGATATCTACATACTGGAGGGTACTATTTGTGTATATTGGTTTTCAGTTCAGGAAGAAGAAATTCTGTATAACTAAAGTGACCCAATATTATGTAGGGATATTTGAAAACATCCCAACTTTTGGTGTGGTTCAGCCCCAGGCACACAACTTTATTCACTATTGTTGGAATACAAGCATCCCCATAGTTCTCACTTTAATCCCAAACAAAAGGACAGTTACTAAGTAGAAGGAGGCACCCATGTTTAAAAGTGATGTCCAATTAAATGGCAGAAAATATGAAATGTCAGAGAATGATCTGACAGAACAGGATATGTGAAACTCTCCTGAGATGAGAGAGAAAATGGAAGCTACATAAGTGAGAGAAAGACAGTACAGGAAGAAGAGAATAGTCAAGAAATAGGTAAAGTGCATGGGCAGTGGTATAGTACAGTAGAGGGAACAGAACAGAAAGGGAGGAGGAAACCCTTATACTTGGAGAGATTTTATATAGTCAGACTGAAGAAAGAACATGCTAGTCACAGATAAAGACAGAATGAACAAGAGAAAGTAAAGGCCCAGAAGATTTTTAAAAGATTGGTACAGTTAATTTAAGACCAGCAGAGTATTTCAGTGTCTCAGAGAAGAACCAGGTAGAATGAGTCAGCTGGGAGTGGAGTTTGAGGGGGAACAACTGAGTAGAACAAGAAAAGGGGAGCTTATTCAGCAGGAAATTTCACATGCTAAAAACACACTAGGTCTACATAAGATTGTAAAATGGCAAGAGTGTTACAGGCACAAGCCTAGGTAAATGGACAGAGGCAACAGCCTCCAATAATTACCATAGGATAATAAAAATTTACTTTTACATTCCTGTGGAAAATCTAACACTGCTCAGTATAAAAGCTTTCTAGAATGTAAAAGAGAAGAAAGTTACCTCAGAATACTAAGGATAGGGTCTTGAAATTAAACTGAACATTACAGAAAAGGTCAACAGTAATTATTCCAGTCTAATAAGAACTAATTTAACTCACTGCATCATTAGAACACAATCCAAGGACTAAAGATCATTTTGACTGGACAGAATATGTGATTCAGAAAGCATGTGCATCTTCTGGAGAAAAACAACTCAACTCAGATCATTCACTCTGCAACAAATATCATGATGGACTCTCTATTGCTAGCATTCATAGTGTCAAAACTAATATGCAAACTGAGGCAGGGGACACATTTATCCATGGTCATACCCAGATACGCATCCTGTGTGCTACAATCTCAATCTTCCAGGCAAGGCATGGCCACTAGTATCATGGTGGCAAGACTCTTTGTGGGTAACATCAGATTTCCTTGTTCTAGATGAGCTCACCTCCACAGGAAAAATAAATACATAGATTAACTGAGAATCTGGCTAATATCAAATAAGGAAGATCACAGGCCCTAAAAGTGAAGCCACTACTGATATTTGCTTCCTGTGTAAATGGACCTTGTCACACCCATGTCCTGATGCTGATTTCAGTCTTTGTTTCAATGCACACCTGATAATTCAGAGCCATGATACTAACCAAATATTGATGTCAACTCACTGCTGACTGCACTGCCTACCATGGGAAGCCCATATCATCACATCTCATATTATTCTCATTGATATTTTCCAGAATCATTAATGAAATAGAATCTGGAAAAAACAAGTCCATGTCCTCTTTCTACTGAGAGGTGAGCCCCACCACACCCCTTGTTCAATCCTTCTAAAACACGTGGATCCTTTGATAGAGTCTCCTTGGCCTTTACCATCCAGGGCTCTTAGTTTTGATTTATAGTCATGCAGACTTGGCTGAGCATACAGAGAACTAAAAAATGGGAAAATACTGTTCAGAAATAACCTGAAACATTTTATGGGACAAAAATGAAAGATGTCAATACCAGGCAAAAGGGTAAACATGAAGGAAAGAAAAGATGTCTTAAAAATGTCTATTTTTTACCTTAGGATTCAGCTTCCCTATGTGTTGTGAGAGTCAGTCACACAGTAAACACACAGACAGAGTCCTTTTCCCAGAACACTGAGGAGCAGTAAAAAGAATATAAGAAAAATATTGTGATCCACAAAATCCAGACTGCTGAACTTTCCCAACAAGAGATCTAAAAAAAAAAAGAAAAACAAACAAAGAAACAAACAAACAAACAAAAAACCTGAGTGCAGTGGTCTAAGCATTCCCACACCTGCAAGAAGTCTGTATAGCAAAACTCAACAAACCATGAATGTGCATGGGCAGAGTGCTTGTCATGAACCAATGAGACACTTTTCTTAAGAAAGTGAGCAATCATAATTATACCAAAGGTGCTGTCTAATTTTGTATTAATTCATAGTGCATTTTTTACTTATAAAAATATGTTGGCCTGATATCATCCTCTTAGAGAATGGTGTGCTGAACCTTGGATGGAATCAAAGAAATTCAGGAGGAATGATTAACTGGGGTGCCTGTTACCATATCAATGAAGACATAGTTGGGTAGTTACTTTCTTGGCTCCTGGTTATTTCTTGGTCTGCCTCTCCTCCTCTTCCTCAGTTCCCCTCCCCCATCTGTTGGATTGGTTCAGTCTAGACCCAACTAGATAGCTTTCAATGCTTTCTCCCTTGAGGGCCAAAAATTAACCTTACTACCAGCCCAAAAACCAAGTATTTTCTTGCAATGCTGCAGGTTGCATGTCTTAGGAAAGTAATAAAGCCTCATAAGAAACCACAGTGGCCTATAAAACTGCCTGTAGCATGTGACCAAAGTCCATGTCTTGGTCAGGAGCAATATTCCATAAAGTTTGCCCACATGGTGGAATTGTTTTGTCTCTGGTGACACTCAAGGTTAACAGAACCTACAATATATCATCTTAGCCATAAGTTGCTGTAATCCAGTCTTCATTTTTCATTCAAACCTATGGTGTAACATTATTAACAGCCTATGAAGACACATTTCTCGATGCTGTATTTACGTCATAGACATCATATATCCCAGAGTTATATTAATGGACCATATAATGTTGTTTGATTAATGTCAGTATTTATAGCCATATGATCATGCTTTATAAAGAAAATTTTCTAATGCAATCAAATCTGCACTGGTCCCCCATATGACGAATATCTAAAAATCTCTCTAGGGATGCTTAATCAGTTTCCTGGAGAAAGGGAAATGAAATGGCAAATGGAATAACAGGGAAATTAAGAAACATGAATGAATTTGAATTAACAGAGCCCAGGATCCATGAAGTTATTTTGGAAAAATATTCTGGCAACAATAAAATTAATTAAAACATACATCACCATAAAGTCAATTCACAGGATCTCAAAATTGCTGATAATGGTAAGATATACTCAACAGAATTATGAGAATGACAACAGAAAATGCACCCCTGCTCCACAGCCCTGCTCTGCTCCTGCCCCTTTCCCAGCCCAACAGCCCCTCTGACCTGGCAGGTGACAGGACCAGCTGCTGAATGTCCTAGGAGGCGAGCACAGCAACTGCAGCTTAAGGAAGTTTTCCGGGTCTGCAAATACTAGGCACTTTTCTCCAACAATGACTTCCCAACCATGAGGCAGCCTAGTGAATTCTGGAAAGGCGGAACTTCCTGTCACTTCAGCCTCCTTCCTCAGAGTCACTCCTTCTGCACCTGCCACTTATTCAGCAGCTTCCTGTAATTCTTCTGAGCTCACCCACTTTGGGAGCTTTTAGTTATTTAGCTTCCCTATGCTTCACACAGCAATTTTCGACACTTTGGATTTTTCATTGCTTGCTTGCGTCATTGATTGTTTCTTTGTTTTCATTTTGTCTTTTTCTTAATCTCATCAGGAAAAACTCCTCTAGCTCTGTTGCATGCTGCCTTCCACGTAACATCCCAGTACCTCCTGTGCACATCTTCCTGACAATGTTGCTGCCAGACTAGACCAGAACTGGATGTAGTAGGGCACAGTACCCAGGTTCTGGACCCTTCAGATACAAGTTATCCTGACTAACTTCTCACTTTGTAAGTCTGGCCCCCTGGGCTAAAAATGCACACAATCAAGCAATCCCTCTGAATTCTGATGCTAAGAACAAATACCCAAACAAAATAAAACTAAGATAAAATGTCCTTGGCTCAAACCACAAACCATATATGTATCCTCTAAGTTGGGAAATTTACATGACATACAAGATAAAGAATTGAAAACCCAGATCAAAGAAATCATTTGTAACCCATGTAACTCAACTCAAGAGGACAGGAACAATGATTTGTGGACAAGAAAATAATAGCTGATTCCTGAAGAAAATGAGAACAACATAGGATATGAAAATTGAGTTCAATAGGTACTTAGAAACACCGCCCCCCCCAAAAAAGACCCTGGAAAGAAAGAAAATGCACTGAGATGAATAATAATAATTTATAGAGGACCTGTGGGAAACATATTGTCAGAACTGAAGAAAAGGTAGAGAAGCTAGATGCCTCAGTCAAAGAAAATGATGAATTAAAATGATGTTAGGTTAAGGCACAATATTATTTACTGATTGAAGTTTGAGATTTAGAGAGTCTTATTGGGATACCGTGCTGCCTGTCAGGAACTTGACATTGGCCAAAGATATGGGCTTCAAGCAGGAATCTGACATTAGGGCATAACAGGGAGGTAGGTTACAGCAGGAATTTTAATCTTATGGTAGAAGGAGAGAAGCAAGCGTCAGGGAAGTTTCTGGGCTTGGACCAAGATAGTAAGCTCAGCTATTTTGGTCATCCTTACATACCCTTGGAAACAACTGTCATTGAAGTGATCATGGGACTTTGCTTATTGCCTTCACAATTTTGTGTTTACCTTCTGGCTTGTTCTACATTGTACTACTATAGATCCTGTTCAGACTTAGGGTGTGGTTAGCCCAAGGCACACAACTTTAATCACTGTGGTTGGAATACAAGCAAGCCCTTAGTATTCACTGTAATCCCAAACAACAAAAGTGCAGTTACTAAGCTGAAAGAGGCACCCATGTTTGAAAGTGTTGTCTAATTGAATAGCAGAAAATGTGAAATGCCACAGAAAGATCTGACAGAACAGGATATGCACAACTCTCCTGAGATGAAAGAGGAAAGGGAAGCTACTTAAGGGAGAGAAAGGCAGTACAGGTAGAAGAGAATAGTAAAGGAATACAGTAGAGTTCATTAGCTGCAGACCATTACAGTAGAGACAGTAGAACAACAGGAGGGAGAAGGAAACAGTTGTACTAAGAGAGATTTTATATTGTCAGACTGAAGAGAGAACATGATAGTCACAGTTAAAGACACAGTGAGCAACAGAAAGAGAACGCCCAGATTTTTTTTGCATTTTAATAAATTCAACTTTTTAATAAAAATTTACATCTAGATAAGATAAACAGTCTTTAAATTTTTGAAAATTTAATAAGATTTTAAAACATGACTTTGAAATGAAAAACATGCATATTTTGCACACAAATATTGTAATATAAATCAACTCAACTCGATTTGAAAACATGTGAATCAAATTACAGTTTTAGAAGTTAATATTTCTCATTTAATTAAGTTAGCACCTTGCTAAAATCAGCCTTAGTAAAAAAGAGGCTTAGTGCATATTTTAATGGTAAATTGTGACTGTGTACCAATTATTGATATTTCACCTTATTAAACAAGACTATGTTCTTGAAATTTGATAAATAACAGCTAACCACCTATGACAAGTAAAATTTCCAATGGTAACAGTTACATTTTGTAACATACAACTTTCTATAGATTTCCTATCTTAAAATTTTAAAAGCATTAATTCTAAGGATTTCATCAACATTAGTTTAGCAGAGGAAGATCAATCTTGATTGAAGCTGCTTATATACAAAATATATTGCACTATAACCAATATATTGTCAATATAAAATCCAATCTGTTGTCACTAATATGTACAGAGAATTAGTACATATTAGATTCATATTAGTAGATACTACAATTTGTACATATAAGATTAGTACAGATAATTTAAGGCCAAGCAGAGCATTTCAGTGTCTCAGGGAAGAACCAGATTGAAAGAGTCAGCCTGGAGAGGAGTTTAAGCTGGAACAGCTGAGTAGCACCAGCCAGTTAAGAGTTGAGAATGAACAAAAAAGGGAGAGCTTATTAGCAGGAAATTTCACAGACAGAAAACACTCTGGGTATAGATAAGATTGTTTAGACTCAGGGTTGGAGAGATGGCTCAGTGGTTAAGAGCACTGACTGCTCTTCCAAAATTCCTGAGTTCAAATCCCAGCAACCACATGGTGGCTCACAACCATCCATAATGAGATTTGATGCCCTCTTCTGGTATGTCTGAAGAGTGATAAGTGTACTCACATATAAACATATAATAAATAAATAAAATCTTAAAATTACAAAGAAAAGAAATGACATTGCTCTCTGAGGTTAAAAAAAAAAACAAAACAAAACAAAAAAAAAAAAAAACAAAAAGATTGTTTAGACACTAGAGCCTTTCAGGAATAGTCTTAGGTAAATGGACAGAGGCAGTAAGCCTCCCAGACAATAATTACAATAGGAAAATAAAAGTTAATTTTACAGTCCTGTGGAAAATCTAACACTGCTCAGTATAAAAGCTTTCTAGAATGTAAGAAGAGAAGAAACATATCTCAGAATACTACAGGAAAGAGACTCAACAAAACAGTACAGAAAAGATCAACATTAATTATTCTACTCTTATCAGGAGAATTCAACACAGTGAATTAGTAAGAGCACAACTGAAAGACTAAATATTATTTAGACTGGACAGACTATGTTATTCAGAAAGCAAATGCATGTTCTGGAGAAAAACATATCAGCTTAGATCATTCACACTTTAAACAAATATATTGGATGGACTCTCTGGTGGTAGCGTTCATAGTGTCAAAAACTGCTATGCAAACTGGGGCAGGAGGCAGAGTTATTAAAGGTCATACCCAGATTTGTATCTTGTGTGCAACAATCACATTATGCCAGGTAAGGCATGGCCACTAGTAACATGGTGGCAAGATGTTCTGTGGGTAACAGAAGATTTTCTTGTTCTAGATGAGCTCAGCTAGCTCCTCATCTAGGAAAATACTTAGATTAAACTGAGAATCTGGCTAAAATCCAATAAGAAAGGTCACAGGCCCTAGGAGAAAAAACACTACTGATATTTGCTTCCTGTGTAAATGACCCTTGTCATACCACTGCCTGATACTGATTTCAGTCTGGCTAAAAGAAACTTAGTTTTCAATGGGCAGGTGCTAATTCAGAGACTCAAAACTAATCAAATGTTGACATCAACTGACTGCACTGCATATCATGGGAAATCCTCATCACTTCTAATATATTCTCAGTGAAATTTTCCAGCACCATAAATGAAATTGAATTTAGCAAAACCAAATTCATGTCCTCTTCCTACTGACAGGTGAGCCCCAACCCACCCTTTGTTTAATCCTTCTAACACACCTAGATTCTTGAGACTCCTTGGCCTTTTCCATCCAGGGCTCTTAGTTTTGATTTATAGTTATGCAGTTTTGTCTGAGCATATAAAGACCTGAAAACAGGAAAATATCATTCAGAAAGAACCTGGAACATTTCTTAGCACAAAAATTAAAGATCCCAATACCAGGCAAAAGGAAAAACAGAAGGAAAGAGAATATATCATGATAATGTCTCTTTTTATCTGAGGATTTCAGATTACCCTAGAGATGTGAGAGTCAGTCACAAAGTTAACACAAATCCAGAGTCTTTTTCACAGCAACACAGTAGAAGAGCAAGGAAGAATGTAAAAAACATATTGTGACACACTGAATCCAGATGGCTGAACTTCTCCAACAAGAGGTCTGTAAAAAAAGGTCATGAGAACAGGATCTAAACATTCCCACACCTGCAAGAAGTCCATATTGCAGAACTCAACAAATCATGAATGTGCACTGGCAGAGTGCATTTCATGAACCAAGGAGACATTTTTTAAGTAAATGACAATCATAATTATTTCATAGGAACTGTCTAATTTTGTCTAAATCGATACTTAGTTTTATATGTATCAAAACATCTTGGCCTGATATCATCCTCTCACAGGATGTTGGGCTAATCCTTAGAAGGATTCAAAGAAATTCAGGAGGAATGGCTAGCTGGGGTTCCAATTAACATCTCAATGCAGACTTTGTTGACTCAGCTTTGTCTTGGCTCCTGCTTCCTCTTTTGGCCAGCCCTCCACCCTCCTGGCTTGTCCTCAATGACCCTCCCCCTTCCAGGAACTTGTCCAGTCTGTACCCAACCAGATACTCTGACTGATTCCTCCCATAAACTGAAAAGCTAAAAATTACTCTCTAAGCACCACCAGCCCCAACAAAGATTATCTTCTTACAATGCTGCTGACTGCATGCCTTTGGAAAATAATAGAGCCTCATTGGAAACTGCAATGGCCTACAAAACCTCCTGTAGCATGTGACCAAATTCCATCTCTTGGTCAGGACACAAACTTTTATAAAGCTTGCCTGAACGGTGAAACTGGATTTTTCTCTGGCGTCACTCAGGGTTAACAGAACCAACAACATACCTTCTCCTCAGCAATACCTAGGTGCAATTCTGTCTTCATTTTTCATTCAAACCTAAGGTATAACATTAATAACTAAGCCTATAAAGATATATTTCTGAATGCTGTATTTACATCAAAGACTGCATATACCCCAGTGTTAAATTAATAGAGAGTATAGCTTTGCTTGGTTTATGTTAATATTAACTCCTATATGATAGTGCTTTATAACGAATATTTTCTCATTCAATCAAATCTGCCCTGGTCCCCCACATGACAAATATCTACAAAGCTCTCCTGGAATGCCTATTCAATTCCCTAGAGAAAGGGAAATGAAGTGGCAAATGGCAGAACAGGGGTGTTAAGAAAGCATGAAGGAATTTGAATTAGAGGAGCTTTATTAAAGCTTTTTTTGCAAAGACATACCTCCTGGTATACAAACTCCAGATGTGGCCAAGGATCGATGAGGTTATTTTAAAAAAATATTCTGGCAATGATAAAATTCATTAAAATATCACCATAAACCCAATTCACAGGATCTCAAACTTCCTGATAATGGTAAGATACCCACAAGACAATTGTGAGAATGGCGGCAGAAAATGCACCCCTGCTCCACACCTCTGCTCTGCTCCTGCCCCTTTCCCAGTCCAACAGCCCCTCTGACCTGGCAGGTGACAGGATGAGCTTCTGAATGTCCTAGGAGGCCAGCAGAGCAACTGCAGCTTAAGGAAGTTTTCAGGTTCCGCAAATACTAGACACTAGTTTCTCACCATGGCTTGCTGACCATGAGGCAGCCGAGATGCAGGGAGAATGCTGGAATGTCTGAACTTCCTGTCACTTCCTCCTCCTTCTTCAGAGCCACTCCTTCTGGACCCGCCCAATACTCAGCAGCTTCCTGTAACTCTAAGCCCACCTACTTCCAGAACTTTTAATTAATTAGCTTCCCGATTCTTCATAACAATTTTTGTTGTTTTGGCTTGCTTGCTTGCTTATTATTCCTTTGTCTTTATTTTGTCTTTTTCTTAAACTCATCTAATCATGAGGAGGCCCACCCTCGCCATCAGGAACCTCTCTCTTCCACTTCTGTAGCAGGCTGCCTTCCACACAGCTTCCCAGGACCTACCCTGCACAGCTTCCACACAAGCTTGCTGCAAGACTAGACCAGAACTGGATGTAGGAAGACACTGCACCTGGATTCTGAACTCTTCAGAAACAAATAATCCTGCCTAACTTCTCACATTGTGAGTCTAGACACTGAGCTAAAAATGCACACAATTAAGCAATCCCTCTGAATTCTGATGCTCAGAACGAATACCCAAACAAAATAAAACTAAAATAAATTGTCCTTGGTACACACCACAAACCATATATGTATCCTACAAGGAGGGCAATGTATATGATATCCAAGATAAATAATTGAAAATCCAGAGTCATGATCAAAGATATCAAAGTTTGAAAACCATGTAAATCAACTCAAAGAGGACAGGAACAAAATGATCCGTGAGCAAGAAAATAATCAAAGATGTCCAAAGGAAATGAGGACAACATGGGATATGTAAATTGAGTTCAATAGGTGCTCATTTAAATTGATATTTCCTAGGAAAAGAAACCGTGCAATACTGTATCTGCATTTGCATTGTGACACAATATGGAAAAAAAATAAACTGGTCTCTGTAGTCTGCAAAAAGAAAAGAATTCATACTGAAGACAAATCCTATAAAAGTAATCAATGCAGAAAAGCCTTTGCAAATCACTATCATCTAAATGTCATGAAAGAATTTTACTGAAGAGAAATCGTACAATTATGAGCAATGTTGTTAGCATCAGGTGCATCTGTAGACAGCTAGAAGTGACTTTACAGCCAGCTCCTCCATCCAGTGAGGAGACTCCTCATCTGTAGGCAACAGCACTGCTCCTGCATCTGTTGCCATGGCACCCACCATGGCACCACTTCCCTTTCATGTGCTTCACATGCCTCATGGACTGGATAAAAAGTCTTCCCCTGTCCACAGCCCCTTCTCTTCTTACATCTCACCCCTCTCAGAGGCTGCTTCTGGCAATAAGACCTCCCACATGAGACCTGAAGTTTGTTATGATATGTCTGGGATTTTGACTGCCTATTGTAACAAATATGAAGAAGGCTTTTTACAGAAATAACATCTCAGACTATATGACAGCATCCATAATGGAAGGAAATTCTGCAAATAAGCAATGTGATAAAGACTTCAAATGTTGTTGAAAATCATGAGAAAAGCCATACTGCAGAGAACTCGTGTTAATATATTCAATTCTGTAAAATGGCACTTACTGGTACCTTTATGTAAGAGTGCTAACTTTAATGTGTAATGAGACTGTTAGAAATTTTTGAATATTCCTGAAGTATTAAGGAACTGGAAAAAAAAAAACATCCTGAAGGGAATAAATGTCTATAAAGGATTTGGTAATATCTTTAGGTAACACAGTTACATCCTGTCACACAAAATTATTGATTCTTGAGACTAAGAGTCTGATAAGTGTCAACAATCCATGCAAACATTATGATCTCATTCTTGATTTTGTTTGTACTTGCAAACTCATATAGAAAAATGCCCTAGGCATTTAATCGAAAAAGGCAACCCGTTTAGGTTTCACAACTGACTTCAATTACATGAAATAACTCATCCAAGTGTGAAACTTTATGGGTGTGTATCAGAGCTCTTTCTGTTGTGGTGATAAAACTCAATGTCTATGGCAACTTATAAAAGTGTTTAATTTGGCTTAGTGTTGAGAGGGATATGTGGTCATCAAGAGGGTGGCATCCCAACAAGTGTCACATATAACAGCTAAAACAGGAAGCTCAGAGATGACACCAAAACCTGAAGAATGCCACAGAGACTGGGACCTAGACATGGTGGATGGATGTAAAACCTCAAGTCCACTCCAAGTGATATACTGCTTCCACTAGGGCAGAATCTCCTAAATCTTATCAAATGATACTACCAACCAGGAAGACTCGACTTTCTGACTTGAAACCTACATGCATGGTTTCTGTTACATGAACAAATTCATGATGAAGAAAAATTCTGTAGGTAGACGTTTAGATGCCTTAACAGAAAATAATGAATTCACAGGGGAATGTAGGAAGGAGCTCACCCAAAAGAAAACAGTATTCATGTGACATTCTGATAAAGACTTTCAACATCATAGCTGTCTTCCATTTCCAGGGGGAAAAAGTCTTACTTTTTCTCTTTTTCATCATGGTTTTGAAGGAAGAATATGATTTACCATGTTCACTCAAGTGTAGTGAAGGAAATTACCAATTGTTATTAAGAGTTTGTGTTTTGAAATATTTGTAGTAGATATAAAACTTTAATGTATATGAGGTAAATCTATGTACAGAATTTTATTAGGCCATTGTTATATTCCTTCTGTGTACCCTGGTAATTTCCTTTTGCATTTTCATTTGGTGATCTGTAGTTTTTTTTTTTTTCTGCAATGTGTAGAATGGATCCTGATCATCTATGTGGTCCATTGTTTCCTAAATATAAAACTGTGCATACTCATACTTTTCAAGTAAGAGTGTTTGTGAAGGGTAGTGTGTGGTTGTTCTTGGTTTTGTTTTAAAGATTATCACAAAATCCCTAGAGGTGACACTTGTTATCCGGCCTGATGTGGATGTCAATCATTCGGCAAGGCTACATCTTCATTTTCATGTGTCAGCCTCCTTAGTACATGTCCAATGGTAGAAGTTCAATCCCTAACATTTCCTGTTCTGTCAACATATTTAACAATGTTAATATTACAATGCTTAATAGAAGAGAATATCAAAAAACATCAAATAACTCATGTGTCAGAGATGTAATGAAGTAGAATAATGAGCAATCAACTGCATATCTCACAATAGAGCTCAAATGTTATGGGTATGTGAGTATTTTCTGAAAATCCATGCTTCTTCATTTTACATTCGTTATCTTTTGGCACTACTTCTTCAAATAGTAACTTCTAAGGGAATTATCTAGAGATACTGTAACAGCAATAAAATTAATTTAAATGGAAACATTTCTGGTGTGTGTATGTGTGTGTGTGTGTGTGTGTGAGAGAGAGAGAGAGAGAGAGAGAGAGAGAGAGAGAGAGAGAGAGAGAGAAGAGAGAGAGAGAGAGAGAGAGAGAGAGAGAGAGAGAGAGAGATTATTACAGTGATTTAGGCAATGATGAATATATGTATATTGGAAGATAATTTCGTGCAGTCTACACTGGACATTTTTAAAAAGATTTATTTATTTATTTTATGTATATGAGGACACTATAGCTGTCTTCAGACACACTGGAAGAAGGCATCCCATTAGAGATGGTTGTGAACCACCTTGTGTTTGCTATGAATTGAACTCATGACCTCTAGAAGAGCTTTCAGTGTTCTTAACTGCTGAGCCATTTCCCTAGTCCCTAGACATATTTTTATATATTGATCAAGGTCAGGTTTCTAGCTCTGTACCCTACAGACATTTCATACTGAACATTCTCAGATATTCCAAAAAGTTTAGGCAGCCTATCAATAAAATACTATCTTCTTTCTCATTGTAAAAATATTATCATTTCAAGATGGACTGAAAAACCAATTTGAATAGTAAATCTTATTTGCAAATGAAAATTATATACTGTTATGTTGTCGAATGTGATAGTTTATATTAATACTAAACAGTTATCCCATTTTCAGAAAAAAATGACTACCAGATAATTCTGACTAGAGTCGGTTGATGCTGAGCCTGGTGACCTCAGTTCAGTGTCTGTGAGACCCATATTAATCCTACAAACTTTTCTCTTATATTGATACTTGAACTGTGGCATGTGCATAGTCACAGTCCAGCACATCCAAAAAATTTCTTTGAACCCAAATAAGGTCAAATTACATCAATTGCAACAAAGCACACTCTACAACTCACACAGTGTAGGCAGACAACAGACACCAATGAAGATTTCTTTCACTGCCACATATACAGCATGGCCCAGGAGCATAGACAAACAGTTCAAATATTTTAAATTTTTTTGTTTTTTTTAAATTATTTATTATTTATGTATACATTGTTCTGCCTGCAGGTATGTGTGCATGGACAGAAGAGGGCAGCACATCTCAGTACAGATGTTTATGAGCCTTTATGTGGAACTGCTTATCTTAGCTTCTATTAGAGACTACTTGCTCCTGTGAAGACCCAACTTCAGCTGCCTGATGGGAAAAAGTGTTCAGTCCTTCTGATTCTCATGGACACTGGAAGCTCAAGTCATTTCTCCCACATTTGGATTGAAGAGCAAATTAAGGGTAAAGTTATGTGACTCTGGGACTCTATATGTTGATCCTGATTTTTGCCAGAAAATCAACACAACAATGTAATCCTTTATTAAATATTAAATACAGACAAGTGATGGACCTTCATCAGGAAAATGCCTCCAGAATTTTCCAGCTGGAAGGGGCCAGACACACTTTCCAAGGGTTTATATAAAAAATTAATTAGGTCATGATATTTTCCCATTAGGCCTGCTTATTTCCACAGAACTACAAATCCCAACATTCCAGGGACTAACCTGGTTCCTGCGGCTGTTAGCCACACAAGTTAATTTTGGGAATTATATACACAACAACTCCATCTTAGTTTCAGGAGGAAGAAAGAGAAATGCCTACTGAGTGCTGTGAGGGGAGCTCAGGAAAGCTCAAAAGAAACAACCAACATGTTGAGCGCAGGGTCACTGCCCACAATAGGGAAGAGCAGGCAGCTTGAGATCTGGACATGGTGATAGTCCTCCCTGGGTCTAGGTGGTAAGTAGAAGACAGATGTGTTCCGCAATGAGGTTTCTCTCTCTCTTTTTTTTTTTTAGATCTGGTAATTCCCTGGAATTGATGGTGTGCTCTGCAGGGCTGCATATGCACAGAGCATTTGGAGCAGGTGGTTTTGTAGAAAATGCCTTGGTAGGAGGCAAAATTTAGAGAGCAAGACCCCTAGTTTCTCTTACTATCTTCTACAAGTTCTATTTTATTTTGTGTTCTTTTTTTTTTTTTTTTTTTCCGAGACAGGGTTTCTCTGTATAGCCCTAGCTGTCCTGAAACTCACTTTGTAGACCAAGCTGGCCTCAAACTCAGAAATCCACCTGCCTCTGCCTCCCAAGTGCTGAAATTAAAAATGTGCACCACCACCACCAGGCTATCTTGTACAAGTTCTCCTCTTAGCATTTAACATTTAGGAGTAAGATCCCTTTGTAGTTAACTTGGTGGAGGTTGTAAAAGGTATCTATTGCTTTGGGTAACACTCAAATAATAAGTGTGAGATTCAGGAGTACAATACATATGTAAAGGATTTAAAGATACTTAGATAATAGTGAAACTAAATAGAAAGTAGCAGAGGAAGGAGCACCTCTAAAAGATAAGTAGTATGCTAATCAGGCCTGCTAGAGATTACAATGCTGAAAAGCATATTATTCACCAGAATTGTCCCAAATTTTGACTCCAATACACAACAAATGAGACAGCCCTGATTTACATCCAATCACTAGGCCATCACCATATCAAAGACCAGGCCTCTAAAGAGCTGCTCAAGCAGGGCAGTACAGGGCAATACCCAACATTAGGCCTGCTGTGCCATAATGGTTCAATTTTCTTCTTGAGAAAATCATATTCAGCCACAAGAACAAAAGTACACTGTTATCAACTCTTTCCAAAGAACAAAAATCACCCTACTGTTGAGAACTAGCCTGATCAAACAAGGCTTTATATGGGGCCTTCACATTTAGAGTATGTCATAGCTCATTGTTAACCCAGAAATGTGCTTAGCAGAGCCAGTAACAGCCTGGGGCCTGGGCCTTGGGGACACTCACTAAGGACCCAAAGTATTGACAATAAAATAAAGTTCTGTTGCAGAATATTTGATCATATAAGGAAAGCAGAGATTGTGTTCTAGTGTGGTTCAGCCCTTAGCACATGCCTTCAATTCTACTGCCCAAATTGTAGATTTGCCCTTTGTATACAAGGAATGCCAAGTTAGTTTGTAAAAGGAAGCATCCATGCTTGAAAGTGATGTTTAATTTAGTGGCATATAAAGTGAGAATCAGAGAGAGATTTTAAAGAATTGGATATGGCCAACTCTGTCAAAAAACAGAGGAAAGGGAAGTTACTTCATAAAGTACAGTGCAGAGAAAGGAACAAGTTCCCAGGAGAAGTTTGCATAGACAGGTTGAGGCGAGGACAAACTAGACACAGGTGAAGACAGAACAAGCCAGAGAATGACAAGGATACAGAAGATTGCAACTTATTGCTAGAGTTAGTATGAGGCCAAGCAGAGCAATGGAAGAGAAGCTGACAGAAGCCAGATTGAATGCCTTCATGAAGAGGACTTTGAGCATGAACAGCTGAGTTCAATCAGTCAGGTAGAATAACCTGCTGTTTTAGAGCAATGGTGTCAGTAAGAAATGAATCTAGCAATATCTGTACTATGTAAATATTTCATCTTCCTAAATGTCTAGACTTGCAGTCTCTAGTCCATATTTAAACTGTTCAAAGCATAACTTGGGTCCTGGCCCTAACAGAGACTTAAGGGGACAGCATACGTTGAATGAAAAATTCATGCTAGGCTGACTACTGTGATAATTGGCCTGAGATGAATGAATGAAGTCAGTAAAGCATTTTTTTTATTTACACTTTACTTGTGTGTGAAGTGATTTCTCTCTGTGAAAGCATATTAATTCTAGGACAGCTCCATCTTCAGCCTTTTACAAGAAGAAACATTCACAAAAAATATTTGTGATACAAACTGTGGGGTCTCAAATGACCTTGATCCCAGTCTTTTTTGTCCCCTGGACAATGACCTTGCTTTTTCTCTTGATTAAACAGCTCAAATTCTTGAGCTCTAATTGGTGTAGCTTGGGGATTTTTTAATTATATTCTTTATCTTGCTATTGATCTTTAAATTTCATTTTACTTTTGCATCACTGCTCTGATCACTTACTTTTTTCTATTGCCAATATTCCCCAGTTATGAGGACACCAGCTCCACACCCCTGCTCTGCTCCTGCCCCTTTCCCAGCCCAGCAGCTCCTCTGACCTGGCAGGTGACAGGACCAGCTGCTGCTGAATGTCCCAGGAGGTGAGCACAGCAACCACAGCTTAAGGAAGTTTTCAGGTTCTGGAACTTCTAGGCACTACTCTCCCACCAGGTCTTGCTGACTAACAGGCAGCCAAGATGCATGGAGAATGCTAGAATGGTGAAATTTCCAGTCACTTCCACCTGGTTCCTCAGAGCCACTCCTTCTGTTCCCACCCAATATTCAGCAGTTTCCTGTAATTCTTCTAAGCTCACCTACTTTGTTAACTTTTTTTGTTGTTTTTGTTTTGTTCGAGACAGGGTTTATCTGTGTATCCCTGGCTGACCTGGAACTCACTCTGTAGACAAGGCTGGCCTCAAACTCAGAACTGCCTCCCAAGTGCTTGGATTAAAGGCATGCACCACCACTGCCTGGCCCTTAGCGAACTTTAAATTAATTAGTTTCCCAATTTTTCTCAGCAATTTTTGTTGGTTTGGATTTTTGCTTGCTTGCTTGCTTGCTTGCTTGTTCCTTTCTATTTATTTTGTCTTTTTCTTCAACTTATCTAGTCATGCAGGTGTGCTCTCCCTCCCTATCAGGAACCATTCTCCCATCTCTGTTGCAGGCTGTATTCCACACCACTGCAGCTGTCAGGATGCACAGGACATAAGCTTCACAGTTGCCCCACAACCTTGCTGCCAGACTAGACCAGAATGGCACCTGGGTTTTGAACCATCCTGCCTAAATTCTCACATTGTCAGTCTAGCCACCTGGGCTACAAATATACACAATTAAGCAATCCCTCTGAATTCTGATGCTCAGGACAAATAACCAAACAAAGTAAAACTAGGCTAAAATGTCCTTGAATCAAACCACAAACCATATATGTATCTCCTAAGAAGGGCAATCTACTGGAGATCAAAAATAAGGAATGGAAAACCCAGAGGCATGATCAAAATTTGTAAACCATGTAATTCAACTGAAAGAGGACAGGAATGAAATGATTTGTTGGAAAGAAAATAATATCAAATGCCTAAAGGAAATGAGGACAACAGGGGATATGAAAATTGAGTTTAATAGGTGGTGACAAACACCAAAAGAAGAGACCCTGGAAATAAAATACGGTAAGCCAAATGATAATATCTCATAGAGAACCTGTGGGAGACAGATTATCAAACTTGAAGAAAAGATAGAGGAGCTGGGTTTCTCAGTGAAAAAAAAAATGATGAATTAAAATGTTAGGTTAAGGCACAATACTATTTACTGCTTGAAGGGGGAGGTAAAATAGAGAAACTCCTTTAGAAAACTGTCTACATTTTTCTCAAAAACAAAAGAAAAAGAAAGAAAACTAGAAATAGAACTACAATACAGACTACACTGTTTAGTCGTTTTCATAGATGTTTTCCTGATTGTACTATTAAATACTCTATGTACACACATGCACATCTGCATATGCTCTGGAAAGGACACACCAGAATTACCCAAGTTTCTTTAGAGATTCTAGCTAGGAAATCAGCTCTTATCATGATTATAATAAGTTCCACGATTCTCAGGAGACTTCTGAGGTTCAGTAACTGTTATGATGATTGTGACAGGTTAAAACAGATTCGATTTCAGTGTAGAGATGAGAGCTCAGAAACAGACACCCTGACCTGGGGGCTTTAAAGTACAGATTTCTGAGTGCATGGGCAGCTTTCAGAGGGCAGGACTTCTTGCTTTCCTTTGTGGTGAGTTTTATTCTTTCCCATATTATGTTTATGAAAAAAAATGGACCTCACAAGCTAATTTATTCTGCATATGTAAATAGATTAGACATGTTGGTGGTTCATAACATATCTGAGTTAAGAAATAAACATCATTCCTTCAGAGGCATTTAACTAAGTGTGGGTCCTATGTTGAATTTATATTTCATGATCTTTGTGACTTCAATCCTCTTTCTATTGCAAGCATCTAAATATGACTGAAGTCTCAAGGCTGTCTTGTGTCTCTTTCCCTGTGTGTCTGCGTTCTGTCTCTGTGTATGTATCTATCTGTGTATTTTGTATGTATCTGTCTGTCATCTATTTATATCTTCCTGGCTGGCCTTAAGTAAGAGCTTTGCAGTTTTTACGGAACTTTAAGGAAACCATCACATGGAGAAGGAATGGGATAGTATATGGAAATCTTTAACACGGTTTTAAAAAGGATTAGGTAACTGGCTGCAAGCTATCAAGACAAAAAATATTTATAAACATCACTGTTTATCAATCAATACTCACAATGGTATATTCATTTAGGAATGTTGCTTTAAGCCTCTGTATTTCATGCTTTCAGCAAATGACACTAATACAGTCTGTGGTCTGGGCATGAAAAAGTACATAAATTACCATGGTAGCTATGCATCAGCTTAGGTTTTAAAAGTTGATAAGGAGAGACCCTAAGGAGTTTTCCAGTCCCACTCCTATCAGCTTCCCCCTCCTGCCCAGAGTCAATGCTAGGCCAAGTTCCAGTCTACAACGGCAGGAACATTCTTGAGTAAAAAATTCTCAGTACATTCTGGAAATGTCAGGGACCCTCTGGAAAGTCCCAGGTAGAGTTCAAATGCATGTATATCATGCTTGCTAGAGAATAAAATTAAAGGGAAATATGCTTAGCCAATACATTTGAACGTTAGTAACCTTGCTGTTGTAACCTGTGCCCCTAAAAAGTATTAAAACTGCTTGTAATAGTCAGTCAGGGTGGCCTTCTTTATACCTCACCTTGAGGGACGAAATGAAGGTCAAGACGCTCTGGAAAATAAAACTCTTGCTTTTGCATTGATCTCAGTGTCTCACAAGGATGCATCTCAAAGTACCACTGACCAAGGTTCAGTGTCTTATAATACCAAGATAAATCCATAGGAAAAAATAATATTTGTTTTTACATTGTTCTTTGAAAAGTATGCTAAACCACCAAGATGAGTACACAGTAGGATCACAGTTTTAAATCTTAAAATTCTTCAAGCTGCATTAATTCTGGTTGTGAGGTTCAAGAAAATTCTCCATTAGAAACTAAGATCTTTTGTATGTTACATTGCCACACATATGGTTCCCACAACGCATAGGAAAGCACCATGAGGCAAGATACCTTGGAGTTCTGATGGCTGTATTCTTTGTAAGGTGCTTGTAATATAAAAACTGAAAAGTGCCATCTTATCTGTGTATGAAGGGGATTCTAATGAATTATCGGAATGTTGATATTGAGATAGAGTTTCAGGTGATCTTGTCTTTTCCACTGGGTTACATCTACTGAGTTGTTAACCCAAGTGGTTTCATAAAAATACCCAAACAATTCAGACCATTGACAACAAAAGGTGTTGCTTTCCATAAACTCACAGCAAGTCCATATTGCTGAAGACAAGATTGAAACAGCTGATTGTACTGAAGAAGTCAGGCTAGTGCCTGCCTGCAAGAACATTGACCTTCCATTTGTCCTTGTTATGGGCAGATGCTTTCTTTGCAAGTTACACAAAATGAAATACACTCAGAACAAACCACAAAGCCTTTGATCTATAATTTGTACTTCCTGCAAAATATGATACGTCAATGATGTCACAAATATATTGGGAATAAACAATATCTGATTTGACTAAACTACTAAAATCACCCTTGTTAAATGCTTTTTACCTCTATTCACATGTGTGAGGGATGTGTTTAAAGTGGGAGTTTTTGGAGGACACACCAGTGTTACAAATGATGAGAATGGTGTTTCTATATAGGGTAAAACATGGTTTTCTACTTGTAAGCAATCAAGTGAGAGACGTCACCAGAACATTAGTAGTTTGCCTTTAGGCATAGAGGGCTGCCAGCCCTTCGAATATCTCAGCAGGTGTGGAAGGACAAGTGTTTACAATTGTAAGGCTGGTGATGGGCCATAGAAATGACAATATCAAGATCCTGCTACCATTAATTCTCTGTCATTAGAGCAATCAAAACTTGAAAATACATAGACACACCTCCAAACATGTTTAAGAAATTCACCTCAATTCTGGTGGAGAGACAATGAAGGCCAAAAGAGGAAATCAGGTCCACAGGTTGTATTGTCTCTTTGATGTGTACTAGTCTGGCTGCAAACTAATAGGAATACACCTACCTGAATGTTCATTATGTCAACAGTACTTGAATATTTTATGTTTATAGAGACATTCAATGTAGTCACACATTGCATATCTGAACAACATTGTTTCACAGTGTGTCAATTTACATTAACACAACCCTAACATCCTAACAAACTTCCATAAACTGTATCTTATCTGTAGAGGGAAAAATTACTTGGGTGAAAGATAAGCTCTAGTGTAACCAGTAATAAAAAGCCATGTGGTTTTCCCTTCAATGGAAGAGAAGAACACACTTTTCTTATCAGAAGTGAGGGACTTGATGTGGCAAGTAGGTTGGTGACCTGTGGTAGATGTAGAGCCAGACCTTGCACCTGAAAGTGCAAGATTATTAAATTTATCTCAGGACGAGCAGTGATGGCTCACGAATTTAACCCCAGCACTTGGGAGGCAGAGGCAGGCAGATTTCTGAGTTCAAGGCCTGACTGGTCTTCAGAGTGAGTTCCAGGACAGCCAGGGATACACAGAGAAACCCTGTCTCAAAAAAGAAAAAGAAAAAGAAAAAAAGAAAAGAAAAGAAAACAAGAAAAGAGAACATGTTAGGCATAGGAAAAGAAAGAATGAGCAAGAGAAAAGCAGAGCCAGCAGATTTAAAAAAAAAAGATTGCTATAGTTAATTTAAGGCTTAGTTGACCAATTCACTGTCTCAGAGAAAAATCATATTGAATATCTCACCTGGGAGATGAATTTGAGCCAGAACAGCTACGTTGTACCAGCCAGTAACCAGCCACAAGTTGAAAAAGAACAAGAAAGGGGACGCTTATTCAGCAGGACATTTCAGAGGCTGAAAACACTTCAGGTCTAGATAAGATTGATTAGAGGTTTGAGGCATCTAGACCTAGGGCAAGGTAAATAGAGAGAGGCAATAAGCCTCCCAGACAAGAAATACAGTAGTGGAATGAAAGTTATTTTAACAGCCCTGTGGAAAATCTAATACTGCTCAGTAAAAAAGCTTTCTAAAATCGAAGGAGAAGAAATATACCTCAGAATACTAAGGAAAAGAGACTCAACAAACAGTACAGAAAAGGTCAATAGAAATTGTTCCACTCTAATCAGGAGTAATTCAACACAATGCATCAGTGAGAACACAATTCAAGGACTAAATATCATTTACACTGGACAGAATATGTAACACCAAAAGCAAGTGCATCTTCTGGAGAAAAACAATTCAGATCAAATCATTCACTCTGTCAACAAATATCATGGATGGACTCTCTGATAGTAGCATTCAGTGTCAAAAACTGCTCTGCAGACTGGGGCAGGAGGCAGAGTTATCCATGGCCAGACCCAGATTTGCACCCTGTGATCTACAGTCTCAATCTCCCAGGAAATGCATTGCCACTGGTATCACAGTGGAAAGACTATCTTGTGCAACAGAAAATTTTCTTGTTCAACCTGACGCCAGTCCCTCAGGAAATAAAATAGATCCAAGTGAGAATCTGGCTAAAATACACCAGGGAGGTCACAGGCTCTAGGAGGGAATCCACTACAGATATTTTCTTCATGTGTAAATTGTCTTTGCCACACCCTGATGCTGATTTCTCTGCCTAAAAGAAACTGTTTTCTGTGTGCATTTGCTAATTCAGAGCCTCAAAACTAATTCAATATTGACATCAATTGACTCCTGACTGCACTGCCTACCATGGGAAATTCACATCCATACATCTAATATCATTCTCATTGAAATTTTCCAGAATCATTACTCAAATAGCATCTGGAAAAACCAAATTCCTGTGCTGTTTCTACAGAAAGGTGAGCTCCACCCCACCACTTGTTCAATCCTTCTAACATAACTGGATCCTTTGTTAGAGTTTCCTTGGCCATTAGTCTCCAGGGCTCTTAGTATTGATTTATAGTTATACAAATTTGGATGAGCACATTGAGACCAGATCATGGGAAAATAGTGTTCAGAAATAACCTGGAACTTTTCATGGGACAAAAATAAAAGATGATCACCAGGCAAAAAGGATGAACATGAAGGAAAGAGAATATATCATGATAATGTCTCTTCTTATCTGAGAATTTCAGTTTACCCTATCAGATGTGAGAGTCAATCACACACTTAACACATATAAAGAGTTCTTTTCCAAGCAAGATGGAGGAGGAACCAGGAAGAATGTAAGAAATGCTTTCTACCTAGAAGAATATCTTAGCCTGATATCAGCATCTCAGAGCATGCTGTGCTGAACCTTGGAAGAATATATAGAAATTCAGGAGGAATGGCTAACTGGAGAGCCTGTTAAAGTATCAATGAAGACCTAGTTGAGTAAGTGGTTTCTGGTCCCCTGTTTATCTCTTGGCATGCCCATCTATCCTCCTGCTCATCCTAAATTTGCCTTCCCACATCTGCTGGCTTGGTTCAGTCCAGACCCAACCAGTTAATTCTGAGTGCTTAGTCCCTCAGATTGAAATGCCAAAAGTTAGCCTCAACACAGCCCAAGTACCAGGTATATTCTTGCAATGCTGCAGGTTGCATGTCTTAGGAAAATAATAAATTCTCATAGGAAATTACAATGGCCTATAAAACTGCCTGTAGCATGTGCCCAAAGTCCATGTCTTGGTGAGGATGTAATGGTTAACAAAATCTACTCTATATCTTCCTCAACCATACCTTGCTGCAATACTGTCTTCAATTTTAATTCAAAATTAAGTTGTAATATTAATAACTAAGCCTATGAAAACACATTTCTTTTTATTTTATTTTATTTATTTATTTATTTATTTATTTATTTATTTATTTATTTATTTGCTTTTTTGAAACAGGGTTAACCTGTGTAGCCCCTGCTGTCCTGGAACTCACTCTGTAAACCAAGCTGGCCTTGAACTCAGTAATCTGCCTGCCTCTGCCTCCCAAGTGCTGGGATTACAGGCGTGCTCCACCACTGCCCGGCGAAAACACATTGCTGAATGCTGTATTTACATCAAAGTCTGCATATACCTTACTGTCAAATTAATGGAGAGTATAAATTTGCTTGGTTAAAGTTAATATTTACAGGCACATAACAGTGATTTATAATGAAAGTTTTCTAATTCAATCAAACCTCCACTGGTTCCCCCATATGACAAATAGCTACAAAGCTCTCTTGGAATGCCTATTCAAAACCTAGAGAAAGGGAAATGAAATGGCAAGTGGAAGGACAGAGGAGTTAAGAAAGCATGAAGGAATTTTTATTCGAGGAGCTTTATTAAGACTTTTGTAAAGACAACCCTCCTGGGATACAAACACCAGATACTGCAATGGATGTATGAGGTCATTTTAGAAAAATATTCTGGCAACCATAAAATTAATTCCATAAAGTATCACCATAAACCCAATTGGCAGGATCTCAAACTTCCTGATAATGGTAAGATACCCACAACTCAATCGTGAGAGTGGTGGCAGAAAATGCACCCCTGCTCCACACCCCTGCTCCGCTCCTGCCCCTTTCCCAGCCCAACAGGTCCTCTGACCTGGCAGGTGACAGGACAAGCTGCGGAATGTCCTAGGAGGCAAGCACAGCAACTGCTGCTTAAGGAAGTTTTCAAGATCTTCAAATATTAGGCACTTGTCTCCATCCATGAATTGTTGAACACGAGGCAGCTGAGGTGCAGAGAGAATGCTGGAATGGCTGAACTTCCTGTAACACTCCTGCTTTCTTCCTCAGAGCCACTCCTTCTGGACCCGCCCAATACTCAGCAGCTTCTTGTAACTCTAAGCCCACCTACTTTGAATCCGTTTAATTAATTAGCTTCCCAGTTCTTCACAGCAATTTATTGTTGTTTTGAATTCTTGCTTGCTTGATTGCTTATTATTCCTTTGTTTTTATTTTGTCTTTTTCTTTAATTCATATAAACATGCAGGAGGCCCTCCCTCACCATTATGAACCTCTCCTCCACTTCTGTAGCAGGCTGCCTTCCACACAGCTTCCCAGGACCTACTCTGAACAGCTTCCCCACAAGCTTGCTCCTAGACTAGACTAGAACTGGATATAGTATGACAATGCACCTGGGTTCTGAACCCTTCAGATACAAGTGATTATCTCTAACTTCTCACATTGTGAGTCTAGTACCCTGGGCTAAAAATACACAAAATTAAGCAGTCCCTCTGAATTCTGATGCTCAGAAAAAATATTCCAATAAAGTTAAACTTCGATAAATTGTCCTTGGCACAAACCACAAACCATATATGTATCCTGTAAGGAGGGCACTTTATATGATATCCAAGATAAAGAATTGAAAACCCAGAGTCATGATCAAAGATATCAGTGATTGAAAACTGAAAGGACAAAAAATAATACAGCCTAATTCCAGCCATCTAAGGAGCCCCAAACACTCATATTCCAGAGCCTACTCTTTGTGCTCTTTGTTAGAAACTAGGTAAAAGATCACATTTCAGAGCCTGCCCTTTGTTTAGACCTAGCAAAAAGGCCTTGAATCCTGGCCCCATAAGGTAACTGGAAATGAGCTAAGCTTATCTTGCTTCTGTAAACTGCTTACGCCATTACCCCTATCCAGGAGTTCATGCAGCTATAGACATCCAAGAAAATCGGAAACTATTTGGTCCACTGAGCATGGGCTCCGATAATTTAAACTGAGTGGCCTAAAAACTATGGAGTGGTACAAATCAATTGGCTTGCATTTCGTGGGTTCTCCATGCTAAGAAATGATTGGTTTGTGATTTGAGGGCTTTTTCGTAAACTTATAAAAGTTGTCCCAATTTGGCACTCGTGGTCTTCGGTCTTCTACCCCTGCGCAGTGTACAGCTGTGGTGTAGGACCCCGGAACGGGGAGACCCCACTTGAGTCTCGGGTCGGCGCACACCCAAGGAAACTTGAGAGACCGGCTTGATGCAAAAACATGAGGCAATCTCGAGCAAGAGACAAAGGAGTCGACCCTGAAGCTCAAAAGCTAGGGGTTTATGTGGGAAAAGGCAAGGGGGTTTCTCACGCTTTTACATTATTGGTCAATTCATACATTAAGGGAGGAATTGACATACAATTACATCAACGGGTAGTACATGCAAGACGGCACATCAGCAATGTAGGAGCATGGGAGTCTTATTTTTTGTTAGCAGAGGGAGGGCCTGGTTAATATTAAACTACACAAGAGAAGAGAGGGTGAGGGCAGGGAGTCCAGATGGCCCATGACTCAGTGGAGGTTTTTCAGGCAACTTCCTTATCTTTATGGCTGCCTAGTTTCTGAAATGTCTTAACGACCTTGGGTGGATCATCCTGCTATTCTAACAACCTTGAGAAGGCCCCAGTTTGCCTGGGCTTGCCCTGGCCTGCCTTATGCCTGGGTCTTGGATTCTGTGAGGTCTTAACTTCGTTTTGTTTCTAACTTCCATCAGTGGAACCCAGAATTCTGGAATAAAGAAATCCTCATGCTATTGCATCGAGACCATTTCTCAGGAGTGATTTGGGTATTGCCTTCTGAGGTGTGGGGTGCTGGGGCATCCTCAGTTTTGGGGGGGTGTCTTACAAAAAACATGTAAATCAACTAAAAGAGGAAAGGAACAAAATGATCTGTGGGCAAAATATAATAGAAGATGTCCAAAGGAAATGAGGACAACATAGTATATGAAAATTGAGTTCAATAGGTGCCCCTTTACGTTGATATTTCATAGGAAAAGAAACCATGTTAAAAAGTATCTACCTTGCATTGTGACACAATATGGGAAAAAAATAAACTGGTTTCTAGAGTCTGCAAAAAGAAAAGAATTCATACTGAAGACAAACCCTATAAAATTAATCTGTGCAGTAAAGGCTTTGCACATCTCTATCATCTACATGACATGGAAAAATTTATACTGAAGAGAAATCCTACAAATATAAGCAATGTTGTTATCATCAGGTGCATCTGTAGACAGCTAGAAATGACGTTATAGCCAGCTCCTCCATCCAGTGAGGAGAGTCCTCATCTGTGGACTCCTCACCCACCATGGCACCACTTCCCTTTCATGTGCTCCACATGCCTCATGGACTGGATAAAAGGGTCTTCCCCTGTCCCATAGCGCCTTCCCTTGTTCTTACATCTCACCCCTCTCAGAGGCTGCTTCTGGCAATACAACCTCCCACATGAGACCTGAAGTTTGGTGTGATTTGGCTGGGATTTTGCCTGCCTATTCAAACAAATTTGAAGAAGCCTTTTCATAGAAAACATCTCCGAATATATAATATAATCCATATTGGAAAGAAACTCTTCAAATAAGCAATGTGATAAGGACTTCAAATGTTGTTAGAAATCATGAGAAAAGCCATACTTCAGAGAAATCCTGTTAATGAATTCAGTTTGGTAAAATGGCACTTACTGGTACCTTTATACATGAGTGCAAACTTTAGTGTGTAATGAGTCTGTTAGAGATTTTTGAATATACATTTAAGTATTAAGAAACTGAATAAATAAACATCCTGAAGGGAATAAATGTCTATAAAGGATTTGGTAATATCTTTATGTAACACAGTTACATCCAGTCACACCAAATTATTGATTCTGGAGAAAAAGTCTGATAAGTGTCAACAATCTATACAAACATTATGATCTCATTCTTGATTTTGTTTGCACTTGCAAACTCATATGGAAAAATGCCCTAGGCATTTAATCAAAAAAAAAAGGGCAACACTTTTAGGTTTCATAATTGTCTTCAATTACATGAAATAACTCATTTAAGTGTGAAGCTTTATGGGTGTGTATCAGAGCCCTTTCTGTTGTGGTGTTAAAACACAATGTCTATGGCAAATTATAAAAGTATTTAATTTGGCTTAGTGTTGGGAGGGATATGTGGTCATCAAGAAGTGGCATCCCAACAAATGTCACAAATATCAGCTAAAACAGGAAGCTCAGAGATGACACCAAAACCTGAAGAATGCCACAGAGACTGGGACCTAGCAATGATGGACGGATGTAAAACCTCAAGTCCACTCCAAGTGATATATTTCTTCCACCAAGGCAGCATCTCCTAAATGTTACCAAATGATACTACCAACCAGGAAGGATTGACATTAAATACCTCATGTGTCAGAGATATAATGAAGTAGATTAATCAGCAATCAACTGAATATCTCACAATATAGCTCAAATTCTATGGCTAGCTGAATATTATCTGATAATCCCTGCTTCTTCATTTGGCATTAGTTATCTTTTTGGCACTGCATCTTCAAATAGTTACTTCTAAGGGAATTATCTAGAGATGGTAGATACTTTAACAGCAATAAAGTTAATTTAAATGGACACATTTCTGGTGTGTGTGTGTGTGTGTGTGTGTTTGTGTGTGTGTGTCTGTGTGTGTGTGATATTATTACACGGATTTAGTCTATGACAGGTATGTGTAGATTGGAAGATAATTTTGTACAGCCTACATTGGAACTTTTTAAAAAAGATTTATTTATTTATTTTTTGAATATGAGATCACTATAGCTGTCTTCAGACACACCAGAAGAGGGCATCACATTAGAGATGGTTGTGAACCACTTTGTGTTTCTTGGAATTTCAACTCATGACCTCTGGAAGAGCTGTCAGTGTTCTTAACTTCTGAACCATCTCTCCAGCCCCTAGACATATTTTTATGTATTGATACAGGTCAGGCATCTAGTTTTGCACCCTACAGACATTTCACACTGAACCTTCTCACAGATGTTCAAAAAAGGTTAGGCATTCTATCAATAAAAAATTGTCTTCTTTGTCATTGTAAACATATTATTTCAAGATGGACTAAAAACCAATTTGAATAATAAATCTTATTTTCAAATGAAAATTATATACTGCTATCTTTTTTTTCTGAATGTGGAAGTTTTATACTAAGACTAAACAGTTGTCCCATTCTAAGAAAAAGAAATAAATACCAGAGAATTGTCTCACTGGCTTGAGTTGGTTGATGCTGACCCTGATGGCCTCAGTTCAGTGTCTGTGAGACCCATATTACTCCTACAAACTTTTCTCTTATATTGACACTTGAACCTTGGCACTGTATAGTCACCCTCCAGCACATCCATAAATATTTTGACCCAAATAAGGCCAAATGTTATCAATTTAAACAAAACACAGCATGGGTTTCATCTCTAGAACTCACACAGTATAGGCAGACAATAGACACCAATGAGGATTTCTCTCGCTGCCACATATACAGCATGGCCCAGGAGCATAAACAAACAGTTCCAACATTTTTAATTTTTTTGGTTTTTTGATTATATTATTTATTTTCTATGTATACAATGTTCTGCCTGACGGTATACATGCATGGACAGAAGAGGGCAGCACATCTCAGTACAGATGTTTATGAGCCCTCATGTGGCTAACTGCTTATCTTAGCTTCTATTAGAGACTACTTGCTTCCATGAGGACCCAACTTTAGCTGCCTGATATGAAAAAGTGTTCAGTCCTTCTGATACTCATGGATACTGGCAGCTCAAGTCATTTCTCCTGTATTTGGATTGAAGAGCAAATTAAAGGTAGAGTTATGTGGCTATGGGACTCTATATGTTGATCCTGATTTTTGCCAGAAACTCAACACAACAATGTCAACTATATATAAAGTAACCATTTATTAAGTATTAAATACAGGCTAAGTGACAGACCTTCATCAGGAAAATGCCTCCAGATCCTTTTGTAGTTAACTTGATGGAGGTTGTAAAAGGTATCTATTGTGTTGTGTAACACTCAAATAGTAAACGTGATGTTCAAGAGTACAATTGATATGTAAGGGATTTAAAGATACTTAGATTATCGGGAAACTAAGTAGAAAGTAGCAGAGTGAGGACTACCTATAAAAGACCACACAGATCATTAGTATGCTAATAAGGCTGGGTAGATGTTAGAATGCTGAAATGCACATTTGTTTACCAGAATTGTCCCAAAATTTGACTCCAACCCATAACAGGTGAGACAGCCCTGATTTACATCCAGCCACTAGGGCATCACCATATCAAAGACCAGGACTCTATGGAGAGCTGCTCAAGCAGGGCAGTATAGGGCAATGCCCAACATTAGGCCTGCTGTGCCATAATGGTCCAATTTTCATCTTGAGAAAATCATATTCAGCCACAAGAACAAAAGTACACTGTTACCAACTCTTTCCAAAAAAAAAATCACCATACTGTTGAGAGCTAGCCTGATCAACCAAGGCTTTACATGGGGCCATCACATTTGGAGTATGTCATAGCTCATTCTTAACCCAGGAACATGCTTGGCAGAGCCAGTAACAGCCTGGGGCCTGGGCCTTGGGGACACTCACTAAGGACCCAAAGTATTGACAATAAAATAAAGTTCTGTTGCAGGATATTTGATCATATAAGGAAAGTAGAGATTGTGTTCTACTGTGGGTCAGCCCTTAGACATGCCTTCAATTCTACTGCCCAAATTGTAGATTTGCCCTACACTAAGCCAAGCAGAGCAATGGTAGAGAAGCTAATAGACTAGGTTCCTGTCAGCAAGTGCCTCTTGACCAAGGCAAGAGTGTTGGGTTTGTTGTCTGCAGACATGATGAATCCTCAGGTGTGGCAGTCCCAGGTTGGCCCAATCCTCTCTACTGTTAAATCTTAAACCCTGAGACAAAGGGCCAATTTAGTTTGTAAAAGGAAGCATCCATGCTTGAAAGTGATGTTTAATTTAGTGGCATATAAAGTGAGAATCAGAGAGAGATTTTAAAGAATTAGATATGGTCAACTCTGCTAAAAAGATACAGGAAAGGAAAGTTACTTCATAAAGTACAGTGCAGAGAAAGGGCAAAGTTCCCAGAAGAAGTTTACATAGACAGGTTGAAGTGAGGACAAGCTAGACACAGGTGAAGACAGAACAAGCCAGAGAATGATAAGGAGATAGAAGATTGCAACTTATTGCTAGAGTTAGTATGAGGCCAAGCAGAGCAATGGAAGAGAAGCTGATAGAAGCCAGATTGAATGCCATCATGGAGAGAAGTTTGAGCCTGAACAGCTGAGTTGAATCAGTCAGGTAGAATAACCTGCTGTTTTAGGGCAATGGTGTCAGTAAGAAATGAATCTAGCAATATCTGTACTATGTAAATATTTCATCTGCCTAAGTGTCTAGACTTGCAGTCTCCAGTCCATATTTAAAATGTTCAAAGCAAAACCTGGATCCTGGCCCTAACAGAGACTTAAGGGGGACAGCACATGTTGAATAAGAAAATTATGCTAGGCTGACTACTTTGATAATTGGCCTGGGATGAAGTCAGTAAAGCATTTTTTATTTACACTTGTGTATGAAGTGATTTCTCTCTGTGAAAGCATATTAATTCTAGGACAGCTCCATCTTCAGCCTTTTACAAGAAGAAACATTCACAAAAAATGTTTCTGATACAAACTGTGGGAGCATCCAAGAAGCTCCCACTCTATCTCTATCTCTATACTCGATCTTTTATCGATAAAAACATTCCACTTCACCATACTTAAGAGGAACCATATCATTTCTTTTTTACTTCATTATTTCATTCACCTCCCATTACTTGCACAGTGCTGTCAGCTTCATGGCCACTTTTTGCTTTAGTTGTTCTTACCATTTGACATTGACTGAAGGTTGCCTGCAGGACTTCCCAGTTATGACGTAGAGATTGCTACAGAAGGTATTGAGTGTGTAATAGCATGTGCACACTAAGGATATGCTTTAGAAGAGGAATCAGAAGTGCCCTGGGAGAATGGAAAATTCTCCTAAAATACACATTTCCCTTGAGCTCTGTCTACCTCTAGGTTGGTAGAACAGAACTAGGAATACCCAAGCTGTCTAAATCATTTGATCTCTGATTCTCCCAATTAGAGGAACTATTGCTGTCCTATGGCCCAGCTCCATGAAGCTAATGAGTGACTCTGGTCAGGACTAGCAATGAGGAGCAGTACCCAGTGTGAGGTTGCTTCAATATTCTTTCTAGAAAAATTCTGATACAGCTGTAGAAAACCTGGAGGAAGTCTTCAAGACATGCCATGATGACTTTGGGAGCCAATGTTCACAGGCAAGAAGCAGGCCTGCTGAGCTATGAGAATCTGATCTGTTGGGACTGAGACCAACTATGGATAGATTGTGAACCAGTTGGTCCATTTTGCTTTTTAGACTCCATTTTAGGCTTTTGTCCTCAGAGTGACTCACCATCTCCTTGAGTTCCACAAAAAACCATGAGATATTCCTGGCAGTTGGAAAATGGACATAATAGCTGGGGCCAACTGAAATTTATGGGATGGGCTCAGGAAACATGAGGCTTTGCAGAGTCGTGATGTTCCTTTTGAATGGGTGGTCCCTCCTTTTCCTTAGAGCAGGTAGCATAAACCAATAAGCTTAAAGGTCAACATTCCTTTACCCTCTTATGCAACCATGTAATGGGAAGGCTTGGAAATCCCCCACTAATGTGTTGTTGTTGTTTTTTTCCCCATTATAAACCCCATTACCCTAGACCTCAGTTCCACTCTCCTATCCTGTTGCATCAGGAAGGGTTGTGGCCCAAGCTCGAGCTTGAATAAAAAGTCTCCTGTGCTTGCAGCAGCGTTGTGGTACTGGTATCTGGTGGTGTCTTTAGGGGCGTCCCATGATCTGGGCACAGTTGCATGTTGAGCCTTTTATAAAACTGTTTCTGAGACAAGCTGTCTTGACTCAGATCACCTTGATGCCAGTCTGTTGTTCCCCAAGGCAATAACTTTGTTTTTCTCATGATTAAACTTCCCAGTTTCTTTAGTTATAGGGCAATATGACAACAGAGTTTTAATACTGCACATTTGAATTATGTAGTTTTTGCTTGCAGCTCTGACCAAGACCGTTAGGAGTAGTGGTAAGAAAGCACAGAATCAAAGACACAGACTCTGGTGTCAAGCAAGTGGCAAAAGCAGACTCATATATTGCAGTAACTGGGCAAACCTTTATACAGATCCCCAGCATCTCATTGGTTCTCAAGTAGCCAGATGTGGGACTGTCTGTTTTTCATTTGCTTGCTCCATTGCATGGTTCACCATCAGGGGTCTTTAGCTTGCTAGCATATACTTGGTTGGCTCAGGGTGGAAGGTTGAGGCAGGGTCTACTTGGCTACATTCTTCCTATGTTTGCACTCTTTTGTTTAATTTTGATAGCAGGAGTCAAACTACTTTGCTCTGGCCCCACCTCAGGTGGCCTCCCATATAATTGACCATGTCTGTCTTACATTGATCTGCCAAGCATGTTCTTACTCTTCATTGACTACCAGTCCTGAACAGACAGCTGTCCCAGAAGGCATATGAGAGTGTAAGAAGGGAGGCTAAAGAGAACACTAAAAATTTTCTATGAGACAAGTTCTAATCATCTTTCTGGGCAGGCCATAAGTGGTTGAAGCACAGATGTGTTGATAGAGCATTGCCAAGAGATGTGCTGTATAAGACACTTAAGCAGCATAATTATTATTGCTATTATTGCTATCATCGTCATCATCATCATCATTATTATACATATAATTATAGCATGAGATACTATCTAGGAAGAGCTAAAAAACCTTTATATGTTGTTCTAAACCTTTATCATGAACACCATATCAACAGCAAGAACAGGTACCCTTGTCTCATTGAGCTAGGATATATACTTTCTCCGAGTAGGAACAAATAGTTTAAAAGTACATTGGCTCAGGTTCCCTTAGGATAATGGAACACTTTGCTCATGAGTCTGAGAGATATTTTGCACTTGATAGGGTATAAGGAAAATAGCATGAATACAGGGATCACAGGCAAGTAGAGACTTATCTCTAACAAGTGCCACCTCCTCAGCCAAAAGGCCTAAGGGAGAGGAGACTTCATCTCTCTCTTCCTTTTCCCTGGCTGGCTGAATGTCCCATATCGGCATCCATCCAGGTGTTGTGGATTCCTGTGGAAAAACACAATCATATCCTTGCCCCTGTGTCAGCAAGGGGACAGGTGACTGCCATTATGATGATCTCGCTACTATACCAATGAAAAATGGGTATTTCTGGGTAGGAAAGCCCAATGTTTATAGGCAGGGCTTAATCCCTGATCATCAAAGCTGAGAAAGTTTAAGTGAATCAAGGACTCTACAGGGTCAGGTGAGGGTCACATTTGGATTCAGGAGAAGGAGGCCCTGTGTGGCCAGCAGTCCTTAGAATTGGGGATGATCTCCCTTTTAAGCCTTTGCTTGAGCCCTGTGTGTCTCAGGAGGCAGCTTCAAGGCAGGGGATTATTGGAGCCCAACCAGAGAAGGCTGCATATATGACAGAGGCTTGTAAGTGTGGGAGAGGTAGGGCAGTAGTGTCTCTGGCACAATGTTCATGCCATGAGTACTTGGGAGCAGGGAGGCTTACACTTAGCACCAGGCATTCAGACTCCTCCTCATCACCATAAGAGGAGCCAAGGCCAAGAGGGCTGAAGGAGCAGCAGTTATGGGCATGTTCACACTCCCCTGTACCTGACAATATTTATTGTGAGTGGTAGTAATGTCCTCTGGAGAAAAAGATTTTAGACTGCTGATAATGTCAAGCCAAATCAGAACAAAAGTGGTAGGGGGAACTATTGCAGAATTCACCATGAATTTTGGGGCCTGAAAGACAACCTTTATCCATATATCAGGTTCCCACATATTCTCAGAGAGATGCATGGTGCTGGAACTGCTACCTCATTCCAGAATGTTTCCAGATCTGAGAACATGACATTTATGGCCCTGTGGACAAGAAGGAACCTAAGGAATACTATCTGGGGCTTCATGCAGTGGGAGGGGAGGCAACTGAATGCAAATTGAGACACAGATTTAAATTAACAAGAAAGGGGAAAATTGAAGAAGGAGGAAAGTATATGTTGGACTCTGGTGTCTTATGCTTAGTGGTGGACTTCTGTGGTTGTTAGGCCACTGCTGTATGACCACATGGTGGCTCCAGTGGAGGAAGGTCATGGGTCAGGGGATGGCATTCCTAGGTTCTACCTCCTGAATGGTAGGTACTTACATAGGAATGGATCGTGTACTCTGGTGATTTCATGTGAACCTTCTCCCCATCTCAATTGTGCACATAAAGGCTACAGCCACTGATTAGACAGTGGAAGGGAAAGGTGGGTCTGGAGCATTTAGAGAGAAAGAAGAGAGGAAGGAGGAGTGGCCGGCAAGGAGGCAGAGGAGACAGAGGAAGGGAAAAGAAAGGAGGTGGAAGGAAGATGGAGAAGAACCACATGGCCTGGAGAAGCTGCAAGTAGTAAGGGATCTGATAGCTGGGGAACAGAGTAGTGTAGTGGTAAATCTGCACGATCAAGGAATGCAGCTTATAAATATTGTAACTGAGTTGTGTGTTCTGTGCACAGGATTCTTGTGGTTGGAGATTTACTCCAACAAACTTGTCAACAACATATTGTTTAGAACCCTTCTAACCTGAGATAAAAGTCCACTGCCCCTAAACCATTCCCAAATACACAGCTGGGGCAGTAATATAAGTGCACAGCAGCCTGTGTATGGAAAACTGACTGGGTCTGAAGGGCCCACAGAGAGTTGTAGATAAGCTCCCCCGCTAGCCTCAGGCAGGCAGGTAGAGCCAGGGCAGCACCTCAGCTTGGAGCTGGACTTGGACAGTGACATGGAGGATTCCCAGGGATGGATAGGGGTCCCTGGAGCACAACTGCCTGGAAGGTAGTTTTCTGGTAGACACAGTGAGCTGATGGGGCTGAAAGAGCATTTCTTTGCTCACTCCCTGTAACACCCTGGTCTACACAGGACTTGGAACAGTCAGAACTGCTCTCCTGACTGCTTGTACTGCAGGCTGCCTGACATCAGCACAGAATAACATGCTCCTAGCTGCAACCCAAACAAAAGACAGAGAGCTGGTTCAGAAGCACAGAAGTTACTGGCCTTTATACACTCAGCCCCTTCCTGTTTAAAAAACAATCTATACAATTCCAAAAACTGGACTGAGTGTGGGGACCCCAATAGGGAAGTTAGGGAAAGGACTTTAGGAGCTGAAGGGGTTTGCAACTTCATAGGAAGAACAAAAATATCAACCAAACAGAACCCCCAAGGGTTGAAGGGACTAAACCACCAACCAAAGAGTATAGAGAGGGATCTCATGGCTCCAGTTGGTATGGAGCAGAGGATTGCCTTATCTGGCATAACTAAGAGGGGAGCCCCTTAATGCTGTGGAAGCTTAATGACCCAGGATAGGGGAACACTATGGCATTTAAACAGAAGTGGGTAGGCAGGTGGAGAAGCACACTCATGGAGGTAAGAGATGGGGGGGGAGGATAGTGGGCTTGTGGAGGGGAAATTTGGAAAGGGGATAACGTAACTGAATAAAATAAAATAACCAAAATAAATAAATAAATAAATAAATAAATAAATAAATAAATAAAATAAAATAAAATAAAATAAAAAAAGAGGAATGCAGTGTCCTGACTCGAACAGTAGATGGAGACAAAGGTACATACATACATGTGTGTGTGTGTGTGTGTGTGTGTGTGTGTGTGTGTGTGTGTATGAAACACAAATACAATAAGTACAATAAATATCTTTTGGGGTTTATGGAATGATATTTTGAAAGGTTCGACAGTGATGGATTTAAAGGAAATACATATCTTGCTATTTAGTGCTACTGCAATAACCTCTTGGTTTACTATGTATTCTCAAAAAACAGGACCCTATATAAAAATTATGTGCCTTAGAAAAGAAATTAGAGGAAGAACTAGAGAAGTTCATAGATGAGACTGAGCAACTCTAGACCAAACTAGAGGTTCATTTACTAAAACTAGTAAATCAAACTGAGGTAGATGCTTCAGTAAAATACTACAATATATAAAGGACCTAAAATTATGGAAGCAAGGCCTAGAACAGAAGATACAGGAATTTATAGAGCAGTATAAAAAAATAGAGAAAGTTAAGACTTCTTAACATGGCCTAGAGGAAACACTAGAATTGAAGACTCAGGATATTATAGTTCAGAATAAGAAACAGAACAGAACAAAAGATACAATAATTCACAGATCAAACTAAGAAGCAAAAAGAAAATAATGAGGATTGGACGCACGACTTGGAGAATAACCTTTTAAAATTAATCAATCAAAATGAAACAGACAGCAGAATATCAGATTTACAATATTAAGAAAAATTTAAAATGTGGTTGCTGAACCTTGAACAAAGAATACAGAAACTCAGAATGAGGAGAAGGGACGAAAGGAGAGATAAAAAGCACAGACACAGACCTTAAGGGAGGAATTTAAAATTTGAATTAAGAAAAATACTTAGGTAGACACAAAAGATAAAGGAAGCCAATCAAAGGTTATTAGAAATCAAACTTACAAATATCAAGTTAGTACAAAACAAAAACGTCTAGACTATGATCATCAACAGGTTATCAGTAATTAAAATGGCAGTCCATGGATGTGTTAGACCAGACAAAATTTAAGGAAAGTGTCAGTAATTTTGGAATGCATTTGCCATTTTTAAAAACAAATCCTTACTTTTTGGGCTATTAATAATTCTATAATCCCGCAAGACTGGAAGGATGTAGTAAAAGCAATACTAGAACCTGCATCACATTTACAATGTTTCTCATGGTGGAGAGAAGAGGTGAAGGAGATAGCATGAAAAAATAGAGCCATGGGTAGAAAGCCTTCTAAAGATCAGTTACTTGATAAAGTTTGCTTTGCTGAAACTTTATCAAGAGGTGCAGTCTGTGTATGATGAGGAAACTTCGGCATTGGGTCAATTTGCAGTCTTAAATGCCTGGGACAAAGTTGCATAATCAGGGAAGAATTGTACCATTTCTTCATCTCATGGAAAGTCCAAAGGAAACCTTTCTTGACTTTTTGTAAAGGTTGACCTTGGCGGTAGAAAACAGTATATCAGATCCGGAAGCAAGAAAGGCAATAATTGAGTCTTTAACCTTTAAAAATGCAAATGCTGAATGAAAGTAAGTAATCAGACCACTGAGGGCAAGGTCAACATCAATAGATGAGTGGGTTAGACATACAGCTGACATTAGACCTCATTTGCAATATATGGCCTTAATAGGAGAAACTGACACTAGAGAACTAGAGATGGCCCAAGATTTCAAAAGTTTAGGTGTGGTGATCATGATTATTCCAAAATAAACTGTAGGGAAAACCAAATTTAATAATCCCCAAAAGGGAGACTATGTGTTCTGAAATATGTCAAAGATATGGCAAAGGCCAACATTTGGCAAGGGAATGTAGAGCAACAACAGACAAATGGGGTAACACCATACCAAAAAAATCCCAGGGGGCCTCCTACAGATCCCAAATCCAGGCAGGGAGAGTTCCCTTCCTCAGGAAAATTAAACATCATTGCTCTAAAAACAGATATTGTGAGACCAGATAACAAGGCTGAGGCAAATTCTGTAAGCAATTTAAACAACCTAAAGGAGGCCTAAACTGACTATTTTGGCCACCTTCTATAAAGGATTAAAACCTATAAACAAAGAATACAAGTAAACAATATTCAGATTGAAAGAATGGACAACACTGGAAAAGATGTCACCATTATCTCTGCAAAATCTTAGTCTGCAAGTTGGCCACTTTGAGAACTAGATACCAAATATAAAGGAGTTGGGAATTTATCCCAAATAATGCAAAGCACCAAATGGATTAAATATATAGGAACTAAAGATTAGGTTGCAAAATTGAGGCCATATATAGCTGATATAGCAAATGATTTATGGGGAAGAGATCTGTTATAGCAAAGGAAAACACAAATTAATATCCCCTCAGTTTTAGAGTCTGGCCACAAAACCGGACTGGCTCCTATCAATATATATATTCAATAAAATATATATTCAATAAAATATTGATAAAATTACACATATACAGAATATATATATATAATTCTATATATATTTGGAATTTTATCAAAGACATTTACAGATTGTATAGGCTGTCCATAAACAAGATACAGTAGGGGCTGACAATTAGCTGTACCTCAAGGAGCCACTGCTGATAAGACACCAACAGACATATCACCAAGATGGTGGACTCACCAACACACCTTGATCAGTGGTCGATGACAAAAGAATAACTACAGGCATTAAAACAGCTAGTCTAGGAGCAGCTGGAGGCTCAGCATATAGAGGAGTCCACCAGCCCTTGCAATTCTCAGGTATTTGTTATTAAAAAAAATCTGGCAAATGGAGGTTGTTTTACATCTCAGAGCATTTAACAAGATTACTCTGCTAATGGATTCCTTTCAGTCTGGGACCCCATTGCCTTCCTTGTGGCATAAAGAATGACTTATCAGAGTCATTGATCTTAAAGATTGCTTTTACACAATTTACCACACTAGTGATTCTACTGCCTATAATAAGAAACCCTATCATCATATTGTATATTCTTCTCAGTGAAACATTCCAGAGTCATTACTGAAATAGAATCTGTCAAACGAAAATTTATGTCCTCTTTCTACTGACAGGTGAGCCCACACTCCACCCCTTGTTCAATCCCTCTAACATACCTGGGTCTTTTTTATAGTCTCCTTGGCCTTGGGGTTATATCTTTGATTTAAGGGTAAGCAGATTTTGCTGAGCAGGTAGAGACTTGAAAATGAGAAAACATTGGTCAGAACAAACATGGAACTTTTCATGAAACAAAAATGAAAGATAATAGCACCTGGCAAAGAACATCGATGACTGAAAGAGAAGATGCCATGGAAAATGTCTCATTTTCTCTGAGGATTTCACTTTACTCTATGAGATGGGAGACTCCTTCCCACAGTTCACACACATGCAGTCCTTTCCCCAGGAACCCTGAAGAGGAACAGGAAAGCTGCAAGGAAAGGATTCTGAGCCATTGAATCAAGACAGCTGAAGTTTGCCAACAAGAGCTGTCTGGAAAAAAAAAATGCAGTGAGTGCAGGCTCTAAGCATTTGTACCTGTAAGAAATCTTCAGTCCAGAACTCAACAAGCTATGAACGTGTATGTGCAGAGTGCTTTTTTCATGAACCAAGGAGCTATTTTTCTTATATAAGTGAGCAACCATAATTATTCAAAAGGTGCTGTCTAATATTGTCTTAATCTATAGTGAGATTTTTATCTATAAAAATACCCAGGCCTGATATCATTCTCTAATAGCATGCATACTGGGTTGGCTTAGATCTTGTTAGGTATCAAAGAAACTCAGGACAAAAAGCTACTTGGATTCCTATTAACATATCAATGTGGACATTGTTGGCTAGGTGCTTTCTTGGCTCCTGTTTCCTCTCCTGTCCAGCCCCTCTGTCCTCCCTTCTCTTCCTCCATACTTGTCCCCCACCCTCATGGACTCATTGTGTCTGCATTGAACAGATACCCCCGACTGTTTTCTTGCTCAGACTGTAAAGCCCAAAATACACCCATAAGCACCATGTGCCCAAGAACTAGGTACCTTCCTGGAATGCTGCCATCTGTAAGTCGTAGGACTCATAGGAAAACTAAAAAACAAAAAAACAAAAAAAACAAAAAAGCATCGTGGGAAACTACATTGGCCTATGTGATTGTCTTTACAAACCCATGTAGCAAGTGTTCAAAGTCTATCTCTTGGTCACATGGTAGAAATGTTTTCTCTCTGAAAACTCTCAGGACTAATAAAACCTACAATGTATCTTCTCCTCAACCAGTTCTTATGGCAATCCTGTCTTCAATTTTCATTCATGACTAAGGTGTAACATTAATAACTAAGCCTAAGAAGACACATTTTTGAACATTTTTTTTTTGTGGGAAAAAAAGAAGAGGGGTAGCGGCACCCCCATAGGAGAAAGCTGGTGGGCAAAGACTGCATAGGGGAGAACTGGCTGGCAAGGCCTGTATAGGGGAACATTGGCTAGGCCCGTGCACCACACTGGGATGGGGAAGGTGGGCACCTGAGTACCAGGGAGGAGGGTGCTTTCTCAGAAGGCGGTGCCATTCTAGCTTGGGTCTCCCAGGTACCTGTTGAGGAAGCTTGAGTGAGAAGAGACTGGATGCTTTCCTGGTGGCTAAAACCGCTGAGCCATGGTCCATGCTCCTACACGGTGGGTTTTGACCAGAAGAGACAGTTCATAATTTCAATACTTTATTTTAGAAAAGTAGGAAGAGAAAAGGAGATAGAGAAGTAAGGAGAGAAAGAGAAGATAGAGGGATGAGTGATGGCCACCGAAAGAGGGGAAAGAATGGAGAGAGAGAGAAAGAATGGGAAGAGAGAGAAAGAGGTAAGAGAGGGGAAAGAAAGGGCAGAGAGTGGTCTTCAATAGCAACAGAAACAACAGAAAACCCACATACACGTGGAAATTGAACAATACTCTACTCAATGATACCTTGGACAAGGAAGAAATAAAGAAAGAAATTAAAGACTTTTTAGAACACAATGAAAATGAAAACACAACATACCCAAATCTATGGGACACAATGAAAGCAGTTCTAAGAGGAAAACTCATAGCCCTGAGTGCCTCCAAAAAGAAAATGGAGAGAGCATACATTACCAACTTAATGACACACCTGAAAGCCCTAGAACAAAAAGAAGCTATTTCACCCAGGAGGAGTAGAAGGCAGGAAATCATCAAACTCAGGGCCTAAATCAATCAAGTAGAAACAAAGAGAACCATACAAAAAATCAACAAAACCAGGAGCTGGTTCTTTGAGAAAATCAACAAGATAGATAAACCCTTAGCCAGACTGACCAAAGGGCACAGAGAAAGTATCCAAATTAACAAACTTAGAAATGAAAAGGGAGACATAACAACGGAAACTGAGGAAATCCAAAAAATCATCAGATCCTACTACAAGAGCCTGTACTCAACACAATTGGAGAATCTGGAGGAAATGGACAATTTCCTTGACAGATACCAAATACCAAAATTAAATCAGGACCAACTAGACCATCTGAACAGTCCCATAAAGCCTAAAGAAATAGAAGGAGTCATAGAAAGTCTTCCAACCAAAAAAAGCACAGGACCAGATGGTTTCAGTGCAGAATTCTACCAGACCTTCAAAGAAGAGTTAACACCGATACTCTTCAAACTATTCCACAAAATAGAAACAGAAGGAACACTACCTAATTCCTTCTACGAAGCCACAATTATGCTGATACCAAAGCCACACAAAGATCCAACAAAGAAAGAGAACTTCAGACCAATTTCCTTTATGAACATCGATGCAAAAATACTCAATAAAATTCTTGCCAACCGAATCCAAGAACACATCAAAACGATCATCCACCATGATCAAGGAGGCTTTATCCCGGGAATGCAGGGTTGGTTCAATATACGGAAATCCATCAATACAATCCACTACATAAACAAACTCAAAGAACAAAACCACATGGTCATCTCATTGGATGCTGAAAAAGCATTTGACAAAATTCAGCATCCTTTCATGCTTAAAGTCTTGGAGAGAACAGGAATTCAAGGCCCATACCTAAACATAGTAAAAGCAATATACAGCAAACCGGTAGCCAGCATCAAACTAAATGGAGAGAAACTTGAAGCAATCCCACTGAAATCAGGGACCAGACAAGGCTGCCCCCTTTCTCCTTATCTTTTCAATATTGTACTTGAGGTACTAGCTCGGGCAATTCGACAACATAAGGAGGTCAAAGGGATACAAATTGGAAAGGAGGAAGTCAAACTATCATTATTTGCAGACGACATGATAGTCTACCTAAGTGACCCAAAGAACTCCACTAGAGCGCTCCTACAGCTGATAAACAACTTCAGCAAAGTGGCAGGTTATAAAATCAACTCAAGCAAATCAGTGGCCTTCCTATACTCAAAGGATAAGCAGGCTGAGAAAGAAATTAGGGAAATGACCCCCTTCACAATAGACACAAACAGTATAAAGTATCTTGGGGTGACTCTTACCAAACATGCGAAAGATCTGTATGACAAGAACTTCAAGACTCTGAAGAAGGAAATGGAAGAAGACCTCAAAAAATGGGAAAACCTCCCATGCTCATGGATCAGTAGAATCAATATAGTTAAAATGGCCGTTTTGCCTAAAGCACTATACAGATTCAATGCAATACCCATCAAAATCCCAACTCAATTCTTCACACAGTTAGAAAGAGCAATTATCAAATTCATCTGGAACAACAAAAAACCCAGGATAGCTAAAACTATTCTCAGCAACAAAAGAAAATCTGGGGGAATCAGTATCCCTGACCTCAAGCAATACTACAGAGCAATAGTGTTAAAAACTGCATGGTATTAGTACAGTGACAGGCAGGAGGATCAATGGAACAGGATTGAAGATCCAGAAATGAACCCACACCCCTATGGCCACTTGATCCTCGACAAAGAGGCTGAAAACATCCAATGGAAAAAAGATAGCCTTTTCAACAAATGGTGCTGGTTCAACTGGAGGTCAGCATGCAGAAGAATGCGAATTGATCCATCCTTGTCTCCTTGTACTAAGCTCAAATCCAAATGGATCAAGGACCTACACATAAAGCCAGACACTCTGAAGCTAATAGAAAAGAAACTGGGGAAGACCCTTGAGGACATCGGTACAGGGAGAAAGTTTCTGAACAGAACACCAATAGCGTATGCTCTAAGAGCAAGAATTGACAAATGGGACCTCATAAGGTTACAGAGTTTCTGTAAGGCAAAGGACACCATCAAGAGGACAGATCGGCAACCAACAAATTGGGAAAAGATCTTCACCAATCCTACATCAGATAGAGGGCTAATATCCAATATATATAAAGAACTCAAGAAGTTAGACTCCAGAAAACCGAACAACCCTATTAAAAAATGGGGTACAGAGTTAAACAAAGAATTCTCACCTGAAGAACATCGGATGGCGGAGAAGCATCTTAAAAAATGCTCAACTTCATTAGTCATTAGGGAAATGCAAATCAAAACAACCCTAAGATTTCATCTTACACCAGTCAGAATGGCTAAGATTAAAAATTCAGGAGACAGCAGGTGTTGGAGAGGGTGCGGAGAAAGAGGAACACTCCTCCACTGCTGGTGGGGTTGCAAATTGGTACAACCACTCTGGAAAGCAGTCTGGTGGTTCCTCCGAAAACTGGGCACCTCACTTCCAGAAGATCCTGCTATACCACTCCTGGGCATATACCCAGAGGATTCCCCACCATGTAATAAGGATACATGCTCTACTATGTTCATAGCAGCCCTATTTATAGTTGCCAGATGCTGGAAAGAACCCAGGTATCCCTCAACAGAAGAGTGGATGCAAAAAATGTGGTATATCTACACAATGGAGTACTATTCAGCCATTAGAAACAATGAATTCATGAAATTCTTAGGCAAATGGATGGAGCTAGAGAACATCATACTAAGTGAGGTAACCCAGACTCAAAAGGTGAATCATGGTATGCACTCACTAATAAGTGGTTATTAACCTAGAAAACTGGAATACCCAAAACATAATCCACACATCAAATGAGATACAAGAAGAAAGCAGGAGTGGTCCCTGGTTCTGGAAAGACTCAGTGAAACAGTATTTGGCAAAACCAGAACGGGGAACTGGGAAGGGGTGGGAGGGAGGACAGGGGAAAAGAAGGGGGCTTACGGGACTTTCGGGGAGTGGGGGGGGCTAGAAAAGGGGAAATCATTTGAAATGTAAATAAATTATATCGAATAAAAAAATAACAATAAAAAAAAAGAATGTGTTAAAATCCACACTGTTGATGAGTTTATCTTTCACAAAAGACAGAAGAACAAATAATCCCAAGTGATCTTGTGAAGACAATAGACGGGTGCCTTCCCCCAGTTTGTAATGACAATTTGATTTATAGTGCATGTAATACTTTCCAATGGAATAAATATTTGCCATACAAAATAAAGTGCACCAAGTCAAAGCGGAAAAAAAAAAAAAAAAGAAGAGGTAAGAGAGGGGCAAGAAAGGGCAGAGAGGAGGGGTAAGAAGCATTCTTTTATAATAGGCTTGGTTACCTGGCAACAGCTAGGTAACCACCGGGTGGGGAAAGCCTGGCTGTAGCCAGGTGACTGTAGGGGTAGAGTCCAGCCAGAATGCTAGGGACCTGGGGTGTGGCCATTCTCAACTGATGGCCACAGGATTATGGAGTTGAGGAGTCAGCAGTCTGGGTCCATGGCTCACGGGTTCCATCCCTTGTAGAATGTTCTGCTGGGTCTCTGGAGTAAACCTTGCTCGACCAGGCTACAGACTGCTATCGAGGTCCCACATGTTGTGTCTACATCAGAGAATATATTTACCTCACGGTAAAATTAATCGAGTGTATAACTTTACTTGGTAAATGTCAATATTTACAGCCAATGTGATGGTGTCCCGGCCCGCAGGACAGTCAACAGGGTCCCGGAACTACCTAAGAGAAAGGCGAGAGACAAGTGACAAAGAAAAACGGACAGCAAGTCTGAACTCAGATCAAGTTGTCAAACTTTATTTTTTACACAAGCCAATTTAAAGGGAAAGGTACAGGTGTAGGGAGAGGTTAAGGGGGAACAATCTCAGGGGGCTGGCATCATTTCTAAGAAACAGTTTCTCATAATTTCTGGGTAAGGCTAGTTATTGCTGCTGGAATTTTGGCATGATAAAGGGGGTGTCATGAGGAGGTGAAGTGGAAAGGGGTTGCTATAGTAACCTATCCACAGATGAACTTCAAAAGGAGGGGGTTTTGAGATTTACATAATGTTTCCTGGCATGGAGACCTAAGTGAGAATGACTCCTGGTATCGAGGTCTCCTGGTATCGAGATCTAGGTGGGGATGACTCCTGGTATGGACAGTTCTTGGCATTGAGATCTAAGTGAGGATGGCTCCTGGCATGATGGTGCTTTATAATGTACACTTTTGGATTCAATCAAGCCTTCACTAGTTCCTCATGACTAATATCTACACTGCTTTCTGGGGATGCATATGGATTTATTCTGGCAAAAGGCTACTCTCTTGAAATGGCAAATGGAGGAAGAGAGGAGTTAACAAGGCATGGGTGAATTTGAATTCTGGGAGCTTTGTTACTGCTTTAACAAAGAGAATCTCCATGAACATCATACAGATATTGCAAATTATCTATGAGATTATTTTAGAAGAATATTCTGGAAATGATAGAATTAATTAAAGCATCACAATGAACTCTAGTTCATAGGATCTCTAGCTTCCAATTGTAAGATATCCACAACAGAATTGTGAGAGTGGCGGCAGAAAATGCACCCCTGCTCCACAACTCTGCTCCACTCCTGCCAGTCAGTTCCTCTGGACCTGGCAAGTTCCAGAACAGACTGCTGACTGGTGACTCTCCCTGGATGACACATGCAGCAACTGCAGCTTAAGGACATTTTTTGGGTACCTTAAATATTCGATAATAGGCTCCCACCATGACTTCCTGATCAGGAGGACAGCCAAGAGAGAATCCTGGAATGGTGGAACTTCCTATCACTATGGCCTGATAATTTGGAACAACTCCTTCTGGGTAAGCACTACATTTGGGAGCTTTCTGTTACATGTTTCTCACGAACCCACCAATTTCAGATTCTTTTAAGTAATTAGCTTCCCATTTCCTCTAAGTTTTTTTTTTTTGTATTAACTTGCTTGCTTCCTTAATTATTTGTTTTTTGTTTCTTTGTTTTTGTTGCTACTGTTTCCTTAACGGCAGGTGTACCCACCCTCCCCATTACCAACCACTCTTCCAACTCTTTTGCAGGCTGCCTTTCAAACAACTGAAGCTGTCTGGATGCCCAGACGCTACTCTGCACAGCTTCCTCACAAGTTTGTTTTCCGTCTAGACCATAATTGGATGTAGAAGAACACTGCTCCTGGGTTCTGAATCCTTCAGATACAAGTTATCCTGCCTAAGTTTTCACATTGCCAGTCAAGCTCCTAGAATAAAAATGCACAAAAGATAGCAATACCCCTGAATTCTGATGCTCAGGATCCATTTCCAAAACAAACTAAATCTAAGATAAAATGCTCTAGTCTGAAAGCACAGAGCATATATGCATCTTCTTAGGATAGCCATTTACAAGTTAGTCAGGATGCACAATTGAAAACCCAGAGTCATAATAAAGGAGATCAAAGCTTGTAGAGCATGCCAGTAAACTCAAAGAGGACAGGAGCAAAATGATTTGTGGACAAGAAAATAATAGCTGATGCCTGAAGGAAATGAGGACAACTTAGGAAAGAAAAATGAAGTTTAATAAATGGTTATAAACACCCTTAAAAAACTGAAATAAAAATGCAGTGAGCTGAAGAAACATAACATGAACAGTTCCTGTGGGAGACAATATCAGACTTGAAACTAAGGTAGAGGAGGTAGAATACCTCAGTCAAAGAAAATGATAAATTGAAATAATTTTAAGTAAGGAACAATATTATTTTCAGCTTATACTAGTGTTTGGGGAGTAAATCTCTTGGGAAAATCATCTAGATTTTTCTCAAAACAACTAAGAATTACAAATAGAACTATAATACAAACTGCACTGTTTAACCATCAGTTCTTAAATGGATTCCTCATTGATTTCAATAATTTCCTGTATAAACCCATGGACATCTCCATAGGCTGAGAAAAGAGACTCTAGAATTATCTAAATCTCTTTAGATATACTAGGTGCCCCAGTGTAGGGAAATGCCAGTGTGGTGAGATGGGAGTGGATGATGGAGCACTATCATAGAAGCAGGGGGAGGGGAAGGGATAGAAGATTTGCAGAGGAGAAAGCAGGAAAGGGGATAACATTTGAAATGTAAATAAATAAAATATCCATCAAAGAAAGAAAGAAAGAAAGAAGGAAAGAAAGAAAGAAAAAGGAAGGAAGGAAGGACGAAAGGAAGGAAGGAAGGACGGAAGGAAGAAGGAAAGAAAGAAAGAAAAAGGAAGGAAGGAAGGACGAAAGGAAGGAAGGAAGGACGGAAGGAAGGAAGGAAGGAAGGAAGGAAGGAAGGAAGGAAGGAAGGAAGGAAGGAAGAAGGGAAGAAAGAAATTTACTTTTTTTCATGATTATAATGAGGACCAGGTTTCTCTGGTGAGTTCTGAGGTTTAAAAGGGTTGTGACAGGTTGAAATGGATTCCACCTCAGCATGCAGGTGCAAGCTCAGAAACACAAGCCCAGAGCTATGGGTCTGTGTTTAAAGCACAGGGCTCCAAGCCCATGGGCACCTTTCAGAGGAAGGGCTACTAATTTCTAGTGGTTCTGAGTGTTATTCTTTCCCAAATCACGGACTTGCAAAAAAATAAAAATAAAAAAAGATTTCACTAGCTAATAGATGCTGCATATGTGTATCTTTACAAGTTTAGATTGTGCAATTATAGAGATTCCGTGTCACTTAATTCCAAGAGAGCATCCTTGCTTCTTTTTAAGAAAAAATAATGTTAAATAACTTCAAATAATGGAAATAAATATGTAATGCTGTGCAGTATTGGAACATTCATTACAAAATGTATTAAATACATACAATTTGACATTTAAAAATGTTAAAGGTTTAAAACTACTCTCCCGGGCTGGTGAGATAGCTCAGTGGTTAAGAGCACTGACTGTTCTTTCGAAGGTCCTGAGTTCAAATCCCAACAACCACCTGGTCGCTCACAACCATCCGTAATGAGATATGACGCCCTCTTCTGGTGTGTCTAAAGACAGCTACAGTGTACTTACATATAATAAATGAATAAATCTTTAAAAAACAACAACAACAACAAAAAAAAACAACAAAAAAACCCTACTCTCCCAACAACAAATGAAATGACCACAACCGAAGGATGGTTATTTGATCAGAAGGAAAAAAAAAAGGATGCACAACTATGTATTAAATGCATACAGTAGGCAGAAGGGAGATTTATATAGCAAAGATATTCCAAGAATTATTGCATGAGTACACCAGTACCCTAAAACAACAACAGGTCAGTCTTCAATGACAAGGTCTTAAATGGAAAGCCCCAGAGGATGAAAAAGTTAGCAAAAGTAGTATAATGGAAAAGATAGAAACTAGTCCAGAGGTCTATTGTGTGTGATAAAGTTTAAGTCATTCAATTTTCCCAAGGAACACTCAGGAGCCAGGTGCTGAGTGGAAGCCTGCTAGCTCAGAGAGGCAGAGAAAGCACTTGCTGACCTTCCTCTTCAGATAAGATCCCAGAAGGAAGCTCTTTCTGCCACACTTTCTCAAATGATCTCCTCCAAACTGGTTGGACCTCAATGCTTCTTCCTGTGCATCTCTTTGTCTTTGCTCCAAACTACATTTACTCCCTATGTTTTTTTTTTCTTAATAATCCGGGGTTCTCCACCTGTCATCTGGTTGCTTGCTCTACCTATTGAACCATGGTTGATTTTATTTAATCTTGTTTACATTTGGGGGTTCACTCTATTATCAAATATCCTGCAACTGAGGTGTTGCACAAGATATGTCTCATGCAGTAAGTATCTTAAGAAGAACAGCCTCTAGTAAACTACTTACAGTGGAACTATGGAAAGAAATGGGAGACTTCTATGTAGTCAACAGAAATTATCATACAATGCAACAAACTCCGGAGGAGTCTAACAAATCCATGCTGTTCACAGGAAACACAGGGTATATCGGGAACATTACTGAACAAGCCTACAGCAGACTTGGGACTAATAGCCTCTGCCCCACAGGGTGGCAAGAGTTGGGTTTTCAGGATCTGACATAATCATACCTCACAGGTCCTGGCCCCAGATCATTATCAGCTTTTCCAAGCATATTCCTTGCTTAAGAGAAGGAGCTCTGTAAAGGTAATTTTATACACCTTAGGTAATTGTCATCTCTGAGATATATAGCCTAAGTCTGCTTACCTAGCCTAGTCATAGTTTCCAGTCTCCGTACAATCCTATCTAGGCTTAGAATATTTTCACACTCTAACGCTGAATAAGATCATATTTCCTAGTTTTTCCTGAACTCTTGCTAGCTGCTCAACTCAGCCTGTTCTGGCTCAAAATTTTTCTACACACCGATTGATTAAATCTGCTCTCTATCTCTCCTTCTGTGTCTCTCCCTTTGTGTCTCTGTCTCTCTGACTACCTGTCTCTGTCTCTCTCCTTTTCCTTCCCTTCTGTCTCTTTTCATGCCTAATTCTTCTTTTCTCATTCCCCTTACTGTCCCCAACTCACACTCTGGTTACTTCCCTGAGCTCAGTTTGTGGGACTGTGAAAGGCATCCTGTTTTCTGGTCAAGCAAGGTTAAAAACCTGGAGACCCAGTAGATAACTGCAAGGGACAGAAAGTGTTTGCCTGCCAAGCTCCTAATCACCAGGCTCCTGACATGAGGCCTCAGTTCTCCATAATTCTGTGGTAATCAGTCACATGTGGCAATGCCTCAAGTCCCTCAACAGGTAGAGAATGTGACTACAGACCAGGTAACCTCAAGGCAGATCTCCATTTTAATGAGGTACCTAAAGACCTGAGAGGCTTAGCCAATTAAGCTCTCCTTCCCATATACTCCTCCCTGCAAAAGGTATTTAACCTCATTTAGCCTGCCCTGAGAAAGTAGAATATGATTTCACTCATCTCAACTCTCCTCCATGACAAAAAATGTTTTAAAACCATGGACTGCCTCTTCTCATCAGGACCCACGAGGGGAACAATGGAACAGGTCTTCAACTAAAGAGCTGCTCTAGTCTACCTCCCCATCCCCTACCCCAGAAAGGCCTAAGCATGTCCAGACACAGTTTCCACTAAACCAAGATGTCTGCTGGAGCAAGCCCAGGACAGTGAGTATCTTCTGGAGACACAGGAGTCCAACTCCTGCAGTCCTGCCTGACCGCAGACTGCACTTCGCCACCCATGGAGCAGTGTCCTGCATGTTCTCACAGCCCAATTCATGCCTGATGACAGCATGGGGAATGAGCAGTCAAACTTGCTACGTCCACCTGCTTCAGTGTCCCTAGCCCTGTGGCAGGCCATACAAGGGCCACCATTTTAACCCACAGCAGCTCATACTTGGTAGTTGGGCTGAGGCATGAGGGTCATCATTTGTTGGCTAGCATGGAACATATAGAGAGATCTATGTCTATATAATATGGAAGGCTGAGGTGGGTGTACTTGCTTTCTATCCTAGCACTACTGGGGAAGGGGAATATGTAGGCAGATCTCTCTTACGTGAAGGTCAGCCTGGTCTACATAGAATGTATCAGGCCAGACAGGCTTCTTAGTGACTTAAAATGACAATAAAACGTAAGGCAAAGATGCCCAAGAGGCAAATGAACTATACAGTTAAAACTCACACTTGGGTTTGATTTCTCATATAAGTCCTCCCATTCATTACATGCAACATGCAAGTCCTTTTGGAATTAGACCTTGCAACTTCGAAGATTCAAAGTGTTTCACCCAAGTCTCTCTGAGCTACAGACCGAGGGAGGACATCCTCGTATCTAAGCACTGCAAATGGATCCTGACCTAGGGATTTGACTGGCATTGGTACTGCCCTTTATAAATACTTCTTTCCAAAAGTTGCCCTGGTAGGACATTTTCTCTGAACTTAGGTATTGGACCAAGGATTTTGAAAGGAAATAGACTGGAAACACAGGTGCTCCTCAATGGATGGTATGGCTTGTGTTACTAGGAACAGCTCTGAAACTATTACCTTAGTATAGAGGGAAATGCAGTTTCACATTGGTCTCATGGGTGTGTACTGCTTCCTTATCAAGCATCACCTATTTCCTGAGCCTGTGGATCTGAGTGCCCATTGTTGTCTGGGTGGGCTAGTACAGGATAATCAGAGACCTGAAAATCTGGAAGTGGTGGGGCAAGTAACATGAGTGTCAAGAACACTGGAATTCCTGGGAGTCCCAGAGGACTGATACAACTAGGGTGGAGTGAAGAATGTGATTCCTGCTAATTTTGGTGCTGTGCTCTCTTATACATGGAGAGTATCCCCCTATCCATCCTGTACGTACCACACTTATATTGAGTTCACAGTAAGAAGAGCTTTAATGCATCTGATGTTCTGGCACTGTGTTAGGTAAGTTCCCTTCCCTAAGAGGATAGAGGCAGCTGGGACAGTACCATGAGATAGTCTTAGGAAGAAAGCTTGCTAAAATGATAATGAATGTTATCTGGTTTTGGTTGGTGAAATCCTCAGTCTTTGGGCAAGTGTGATGCCTTTCCCCTCCATGGTATCTAAAATGGCCTTATTCACTGAGTTCTTTAGTTCCATATTCATAGCACTTCAGAGCACAGTTCTTCAGAGCCAGAGCAGTCAGTCTTACCTCACCCACACAGAACATGGAGGCAGAAGAAGGCTGATGGGAGAGAGATGGATTTGAACCCAGACCTTTATGTTTCCAATATGCATCCCATATCCTAGTCAGGATGGGAGTCATAGGGTGTTCTGCTTAAGCCTGGTGGAGGACAAAGCAGTTGCAATTGGGAAAAGAGGAGAAAGACCCTTTGGCTCAACTATAAAGTGGGTCTGAAGGGACCATGCTCAGTATTGCACTCTCATGACTGGAATAGCAAAATCACACAAAGGAATTCTTCAAGGTCAAGTCCAGTATGCAAAGTATTTTACTAATATCCCTATCTTCTCTATCTTGGGGAGGGTTGCAGTAACCAGGTAGACATGCCCTGAGTTTAAAGTAACCTAAATTACACCAGTGGGTAGACACATCTGCCCAGGGAGGAGTTCTTGGCTGCTCAGGGAGGTTTCTCATAGTTGTGTATGGCAGATGCCTTTAACATTTGTTTTCCACAGCACTGTCTGCTGGGCTCAGACACACTGCATCCAAATTCTGAAAAAAAAGCTCTGATTATGGATCTCTGGACCTCTGTGTATTGTGGAGCAGTACAGTGCCAGAATCTTTCAGCCACAAGCCCATCTTACCTGGTAGGATTCAGTGTGTGTCCCAGCTTGGGGTATAAATGTATCCAGGTGTGAAAGATCCTATCAAGATGGGGAAGCCAGTCTCTGGAACTCTTGACACCTGTTCCATTCTAGCCAGGAAGGAGGCCCCTCACTCTAAAATATAGTAGGAACTATGGATATTATTGTGCCCCATCTATGCACAAGGAACCTCACAATATTTTACTAGTCATCTGTCTGCTAGTAACTCCCCAACACCTCACTATTTTTCTTTCAGGCATTGCCAGCACAGGACCCACCACTTATCTGCTCATAGCCTTATGTTACACAGCTCTTCCCCTCCCACTAGAAGCCCTAGGGATTGACTATCCTGAAGGTGACATTATTCTACCAGTGCTATCAGCCTCCCTTTTAGAGGTGGCAGAGCTGTCTCTCCTTGGTTGTCTCTTGTTTCCCTTCAGGTATTGAAAGTGGGAATTCCAGAACAGAGGGGAGAGAGTGTGAGAGTCGTGTGCTAATAATGTTCTGTGTCTTATCTTCCTGTTTACATGTAAGCCTCTCTTTTCTTCTGGTCCACTTGAGGCCCAGGTATCATGGTCTCATCTGGTCTTGTGTAAATGGTTAAAACACAGTACTGCCCTGCCAGGCCTCTGTTCCAAGTCCCAGTGGGTTGCTATCCCCTACCCAGCACCCACTCCTTCCAAGTATCCAGCAAAGCATGACTCTTAAACTTGAGTAGTTAACCAAATATATTTATGTATATGAAACCCCAATTACATAATGCCAAATTGCAATGATAAAGGTTTATCCCAATATTTCTAATGTCTCAGCACATCAGAAACACACCTGATGCCATCTGGATCTGTGTGTCTCCTCCACTGCTCCCTTATGCAGCACCAAGGCCCCTATCTCTCCTCCCCTTCTTCTCTTAGCTCCTCCTCCTCTCTCCCCTCCAATCCCTGGCCTCTCACAGCCTCAATGTGAGTAGATGGGAAATATCTTGCATCAGTCTTGCTTTGCCTAAAGGAGACTCCAAGAACCTGCGAATGAAGATCCACCATTCTGAGTGTGGCATTTTTGTGTGTATTCTCTCCCATATTGTCTCACAAAGGCCAGGCTGGCCTGGAATTCACAATGTAGCCAAGGGATTTCCTTGAGCTTCTGATCCTTCTGATGCTAGCTCCTGAGTGTGGGATATGGGCATGTGCCACTGGCCTCTGCTCAGAATACTAGCTTTTGCTCTACCTCTCAGATCAAGAAGATTTCTACCTACCAGACAGATAGGGGCTTGTGTCACCAAAGCAGGCGAGCCCAAGGTCAGTATTAAAGTATCTCAGTACTGGGGAGTTCTGAATTCAAATTCCCCAGACCAAAGTAAAATACAGGTGCATAACAAGCATATATAATTCTATGGGGAGGTGAAAGAGAGAAATTGAGAAATCCTAAAGGCTGATGCGCAAAATAACCAGACATACACATTGGAAGAACAGCAAAGAAACCCCGTATCTCAAGGTGGAAGATATAGATACAGCCCAAAGTGATCTTCAGGTTTTATATGTATGCCATGGCATATGTACAACTTCTTCCACACATACACAGTGTCTCACCATGGGGCTCACTGAAAAATGTGTCTCTTGTTGAGTGAGCTCTTTCTTGATCTCAGTGGACGAGTTCTCTTGATGTTCCAGGTATCTTCATGATAATTTCTGAGCCCACTTCTAGAAATTGGAAGACCCACAACACTGAGAAGGATACAATGGGAAGATGACAACTAAGAACCTTATGAGAAAAAGATTTGGCAGGTGCTTTTCCCATGCCTTTAGGTTGCAAAAAGTTAAATTTGAACTTTGGCATGTGAGAAATTGCTAGGCAGTTAAGAGCTTGTACTACTTGTGTTGGTTTGAATAAACATATTCTCTGTAGTCCCTGGATTGCGAATGGTTAGTCTCTGTGGACGTATGCCCTTGGAGGAATAATGTCATTAAATATGAGCTTTTGGAGTATAAAGACTCCCTCTTCTGAGTACATTTACTCTGTATCTTCTTTGTGGATCTCTATATGAACCCTCAGCTCTCTGCATCCAGCTCAGCTGCCAACCTGCCATGATGTGCCCTTCACTGTAGGTGTTAATCTTCAGGGACCTTATAAAGCCTTCCCTCTGGAAGTTGCCTTAGTCATGCTATTTTACCATAGTAGTGGAAAAATAACTAAGACACTTCTGCATCAGAGGGCTGGTTTTGGATCACTCATATACAGTGGTACACAGGTGTCTGTAACTATAGCTGTAGGGGACCCAACTCATCTCTCTAGCCTGTTTTGTACATGTATGCACATAAATTATTTTTTGATGTTCCAGTTTCAGTATGGAGAAATGGCTGAGCAGATAGGACTGAATGCTCATTGAGAGGTTCAAGGTTCAATTCCCATCACCTCCACATGGTGGTTCACAATATCTTGTAACTCCAGTTCCAGGATCTTCTCTTCTGACCTTCATGGGCACAAGCATGCATATGATGCACAGGCAGAAATATATGCAGGATAAACACCTGTACATTTAAAAGAAAAATAAACAAAATAATATTTTTCTTTTTTAATGCCAGATTCATAGATAAAAACAAAGCAAAGGGGAACATGAACTATTCAGAGGAATTTGATTTTTTGTGTGTTATGTTCTAGTTTTTTGAGAACAAGATGTCCTGGATTCTCAAGCCTTTGCACTAGGTGCAAAGAATGTAGATGTGTAGGATCTTGCCTTGCTGAGCATATGTTTGTTTTTAAGTTTCTTACCTCTTAGGATTGTGTTATTCTGTGACTGCAGCTCAGTCTTTTATGCCCCATAAGGTAACCAGGGTAAGTCTGGTGATACTTCAGTAACAAGATAATGCCCCAAATATCTAATGGAAAGGCTTATTTTCATTCTTTTATTAAAATTTCTATTTATTTATTTGTGTACAATGCTTTACCTTTTACATACAATTTTTTCACACTTGGTGCTGGAGAGGTGCTTAGGTGTTTAAGAGTGTTTTCTACTCTTAGAGGATGAGAGTTCTGTTCCAAGCACCTATGTGGTAGCTCACAATCATTCATAATTCAGATTATGGAGAGTCCAGGACCCTCTTCTCTCCCACAAACCTGGGTATATACATACATAGAGGTGGAACATGAATACACATGATATAAAAATAAATGAAAGTTTCACATATCTTCTCATTATTAATATCCAAAGGAGAAAAATGAACAATAAGGTACTTATTCTTCTACAGGTTATTTTAGAAGAGTGAAATCCATACAGGAATGGGCTGTTGACAATCAGAAAGGACAGTTTGTCCTTTAAAGATTATGTCAGTTTGTGTACTGTTGTACAGGGGCACAAATGCCAAAGTGCAGAAGTGGAGGTCAGGAGACAACCCAAGGAGTCCGTTCTCTTCTATCAGTCCTGGGCATCCCAGGACACCTGGTTGAACCTTGGTGGCAGTACAAGAAATCTTGTCTAACTCCCCTCACTTTATCTCAGGAAACTCTCTTCCCTTTAAGTTTAAATTGTAATGTCTGGCTCCTCTTGTTGCTGGCCGCCATCACTCTTTCTGTATCTTGGAAATTAACTAGTTTAGGAACTGTATATAACTGGAATCTAGCAACAGCTCCACCTCATTGGTGGGTTTATTTTACAGTATATAAAATTGGTAAATTTCATCCATGGTATAATCTGTCAGAAATTTTCTTAATAATTTTATTTCCTGGAAAAATGTTTATGTCATAAAGAGTAAGGGGTGGTAGAATAGATAATAGTAAGGCTACAGCACACATTTTTTTTCTTCAAAACTTTTTTTTCATATTTGGAGGTTGCATAATATTCTGTTTTATAGAAGGCTAGTTTTTATTTTGTTTAACGAAAATTTATTTTACTTAATTTCATTTTATTTCCTATTCATTTCTTTTGTAGAAGCCAGTTTTGAACTTGATATCCTGATCCTCCTGACTTATCCTCTCCAGTGCTGGTATAATAGGCGTGGTGTATGCCACTTCACCAGATTACTTCTAGGTTTTGTTTGTATCCGTGTTTTCCTGTCTCTGATGAGTTCAATATATAGCATGCATTACAAACTCATTTACTTCTAAAACAAGTATTCTGTGATTCTGGAATGTTCAAAGAATTCCCATATTGGCCTAACCCAAGGTTCTCTCCAGCCTAGCATTTCAGCCCAAATATGGAGAGCATAGAGCGTTTTCAGAAATGTTCCTCCCAACATTGTGACCTTGAGTATGTTGGTGACATACCGAGTTCACTGCATCTTTTATGTCAATTCCAGTGAGAGATGAAGGGGACATTACAGTCTCTGTTTAGAAGTACAACAAGACCACTTACTGATGAGCAGTAATACATTTCATCAGTCTATGGCCACAGCCACCCAGGGTGCTGCAGATTTTACTCCTGTGGTGTCTAAAGCATTGGTCCACATTATATCTTGTCTGGGAACTGAGCTGTGGTCTCTGTCCAGCATCAATAACAAGGAATGAAGCCAGAAATGGTGAGGCATAGGTAGGAAGAGCTCTTTAGTTTGAAGCCAGCCTGATCTACAGACCAAATTCCAGGACAATCTGGTCTTCAGAAAGACATCTTGGCCCAGAAATCTCATGGCTGATGGCTCACATTCCCTCTGAATTATGGGGACTCTTGTGCCTCCTGCATCTCCTAGTCTGCCTAAGGGAAGCTAGAAGTCCCACTCCTTATGCCCAGCCATTAGCTACTAGCATTTTTATTGACTGATCAATAAAACAGTTGGGAAACAGGAACTTTTGTGTTCACCAAGCAGATTCCAGAAGAAAGCATAAGAACCACTCCCTGCTGTGATCAAAGATGAGCATGGATTTTACCATACCCCCATGCCACCAACCTATGTGTCCAAGATCTAAACTCCATAGCAAATGACTGTATCTGGAGGCCAAGCCTATAGGAGGGTAAGCAGGTAAAGTCTGGTCCTACTCCAGTAACATTGCTGTTCTTTTAAATAGGGAACTTCAGCTAGGTACAAGCACAAAGAATTGTGTAGGAACCTGTGAGAGGGTGACTATCTAGATGCAAAGAAGAGAGAACTTCAGAAGCCAGACCACCAGTGCCTGACATTGGGCTTGAGCCTCCAGAACTAGGAACAGTTAGATTGTATCTAGCTAAACATCCCAGTATCTGGTTTTGTGCCATATAGGCCAGACAGAGCAATGGAAGCTACTCCAGGCCCACTGTCCCTGGTCTGAACTGCTTGAGACTAGATCTACTTTAGTGTTCAGGATTTTAAAATCTTTACATGCATAATGAGATATTCTGGGCATGAGGAACAAATTCAAACACATGATTCACATGTGTCTGTGGAGGAACGAGTCTAACACTCAGTCTAAAGAGATGGATGGCTCTTCAGGTAAAAGTGCTTGCTGAACAAACCTGGTGACCTTAGTTCCATCCCATGAACCCTCTCAGTGGAAGGAGAGAGCAAGGTCTTGCAAGTTATCCTTTCACCTGCAAACTTGTGCCCATTCATACGAGAATGAAAAATGATAGATACATAGATACATAGATAGAAAGATGATAGACAGATAGCCAGACAGATAGATATATGATAGACCTGACAAAAGCAACTTAAGCAAAGCTTTGTTTAGGACATGCTGTTTGCTGAGGGATACAAGCCTGCCCTGGAAGGAAGAATGGTGGGTGAGAGGGACATGAATGTGAATGGTAACATTGTGTCTGCAGTTAGAAGCTGTGAGAGATGCATGGTGGTGCTTATCTTGCTTTCTGCTTGCTATTTAGTCCATGTCCATAGCACATTGAGAGTTGCTGCACACATCCAGGGTGTGAGGAGTTCCATTCTTGGCTGAGGCTCTGAGGAAATGTCTTCATAGACATGTCTAGCAGTGTGTTCCCTAGGTAACTCTAAACTCATTGAAGGTGACAATAAAAATCACATAGATGATAGACTTTTTCCACTGAAGGCATTACTCTGGTACTTTTTTTTTTATATTTTTTATTTGATATATTTTTTATTTACATTTCAAATGATTTCCCCTTTTCTGGCCCCCACTCTCTGAAAGTCCCATACGCCCCCTTCCCTCCCCCTGTTCTCCCACCCACCCCTTCCCACTTCACTGTTCTGGTTTTGCCCTATACTTCTACACTAAGTCTTTCCAGAACAAGGGGCCACTCCTCCATTCTTCTTGTACCTCATTTGATGTATGGATTATGTTTTGCGTATTCCAGGTTTCTAGGCTAATATCCACTTATTAGTGAGGGCATACCATGATTGATCTTTTGAGATTGGGTTACCTCACTTAGTATGATGTTTTCCAGCTCCATCCATTTGCCTAAGAATTTCATGAATTGATTGTTTCTAATGGCTGAATAGTATTCCATTGTGTATATATACCACATTTTTTGCATCCATTCTTCTGTTGAGGGATACCTGGGTTCTTTCCAGCTTCTGGCTATTATAAATAGGGCTGCTATGAACATAGTGGGACATGTATCCTTATTACATGCTGGGGAATCCTCTGGGTATATGCCCAGGAGTGGTATAGCAGGATCTTCCGGAAGTAATGTGCCCAGTTTTCTGAGGAACCGCCAAACTGATATCCAGAGTGGTTGTACCAATTTGCAACCCCACCAGCAGTGGAGGAGTGTTCCTCTTTCTCCACATCCTCACCAACACCTGCTGTCTCCTGAATTTTTATTCTTAGCCATTCTGACTGGTGTAAGGTGAAATCTCAGGGTTGTTTTGATTTGCATTTCCCTAATGACTAATGAAGTTGAGCATTTTTTAAGATGCTTCTCTGCCATTCGAAGTCCTTCAGGTGAAAATTCTTTGCTTAACTCTGTAACCCATTTTTAATAGGGTTATTTGGTTTTCTGGGTTCTAACTTCTTGAGTTCTTTGTATATATTTGATATTAGGCCTCTATCTGATGTAGGGTTGGTGAAGATCTTTTCCCAATTTGTTGGTTGCCGATGTATTGGATTCTGAATTTTTAGTTAGGGGTGGTCAACCTTCTATGTGATGGCTGGCATGCACATAACAAGTACATAGTAAGGTATGTAGTGTCATTGTCTGTTCAGGAAAAGTCCTGAAACCTAGAAATCCATTTTCTTCTGTGTACTACCTAGCACAGCAAGGCATACTCCTTTAGGGTAGATGAAACTCTGGAGTGTTTTTTCAGGACTAAGATTGGATTGGCTTTCCAGGTTCTCCTTGTGGGATTGGGGACACCTATAATTGGGTGTTCAGCATCCTCTGATTTAAAGAGGTAAGAGAGGAAATAAGTCACTGGGAAGATTAAGCTAGGCATAGTCATCCACACCTATAAATAAGTATGGAATCAGAGGTGACTGGATGTCTGTAAACTTAAGGCCAGTCTGGACTACATAGAAGTCTAAGCACAACCTTCCTCTAGTGCTTCAGAATTGAGGTTGAAGATATATGATATAACCTGGTTTATGTATTTATTTCTTTATATATTTAGAGACAGATTCTCACTCTGGTTTCTTATGTGATCTGGAACTCTATTGATATCAGGTTGAACTTGAACTCACAGCAATTTACTCTACCTCCCCAGAGCTGAATGAGGATGGACAACACAATGCCTGCCTACTTCTGATAGGATTTTTCAAGCAGCCCTGGTCAACTTCAGTCTCAGGATCTCTCAGGGGTCAATCATGAACTTCTTCTGATCCTGCTGCCTCACTTTCCTAAGTGCTAGGTTTATAAGCTTACGATGTCACATGGGGTTTTATGCAATGCAAGAGATTGAGCTCACGGCTTGCTACAGTCTACATAACTATTACAGAGAACTCTTTCCACAGTCTGGGCCCTAAAGCTTCATCATTTTCTCTTTTACATGTATGGATACCTCCAATTACACAGTGATTTTGTAAAAGAAATTAAGTCTCTGTATGCTTTATATTTAATCAGAGTCTCACAGGGACAGGAATCAGATGAGCCTAGGAAATTCTGTCCCACTACCTGAGACTATAAAATGGTGCACTCCACACATAGTGGCCCAGAGTTCTGATCTGGTCATTTGGAAATGAGGCTGGGAGCCTTCCAGCCTGCAGTGTTTGAAAGACACAGAGCAGTGGTCTATGGCTTGAAAGACTGATGGTCTCCAGATTTTCTAACTCTCTTGTTAGAGTTAGTTACTGAATGCTGATGATAACTACTAAAACATCCTAAAAACTTTTTTTTTCATTCTCAGGTTTGAAAGCTGCTAGCTTAGACAATTAACACCTGTAGCCTAACCATAGTGGAACAAGCAATTTAGCCCTCCTCCACAGAAGCATGTTCTACCAATCTTCATGTTCTCACTGAAATTGGGTGCACAACTGAAATGCAGGTTTTCTTATGATAAGATTGTAAACAACTTGTTTCAGTGGGAATGAACCATTTTTGTAAAATAGAAAAAGGAGTGCTGGATATATAATTTAAGGGGAAAAGCAATGTTTAAAAGCATCCAGAATTAGAATAAAAATAAATATTAAAATTAGAATAGTGGAAATTATTAAATTATTAAATATCAGAAGATATCAATGGAAAGACAATGAGACATTTTACAAGCTCGTGCAGACATTAAACAAATTTATCAAAGTCATTCTGGAAATGGAAAAATGGTACAAAAAGTGAGTAGTGCTTGAAGAATCCTCCAAGTCTTTCGGTCAAAAAATATCTAGAAACATGAAATTTCCTAATGTTTGCCTATACTACAATTATGACAAAAATCATTTATAACTGTTATAAGGGCACAAAGAAATAAAAAAAAAAAGAATGGTGACATCAACACTGATATTCCCAGTTCAGTAAATTGTAACTTCCCTATTATTAGTTCTTACACAGAAAAATTGCTTTCCTAGGTTAAAAAGCCCCAAGGAGTAGGAGATAATTTCTGATACAGATGAGGAAAGGGAAATATTGAAGGGCAAATGTGTTCTCAACTTTGATAGAGATGTGTCTAAAATTTTGAACTGCTTCTCTTCCATAGACAATCTATAGAATGATGTACTGTAATGTTCTCATTTATGAAGGTTCTCACCTTCATAAATTTTCTGTGTTTTTTTTCTGAGAATTTACCAGCAAAGGAAAGAATTACTACCAGTACTACTTTAGAAAATTCTTGTGTGCAATTGGGATTGTATAAAATCCTTTAAAGTCCTCTATTATGAAATTTGATTCCCAGAAACCTCATGGTAGTACACAAAGGATTTTTAAACCCAGTTCTTTAAACACCAATGATTTCTGCTGAACACTACTTGCAGAAAGAATACATAGCACATATGCATAACTTCAGGCAAATATAACCACCATACATTATACAAAAAGATGTTAACTGTAACAAAATATACTTTCTAAAATAGTCATAGACTTCCTTGGTTTATATCTATCTGAGAATGCATGACATAACCACCCTAAAAGCAGCAAACATTTACAGAATATAACATATACATTTGATGTCTAGATACAGTAATGTACCTTTATAAAGTTAGCATTGACATCAAACAGAATCAGTGTGTCAAACAGCAGATGCTCAAATTATAATGAGGAAAAAATATAGTTTCAATTCTACAGTGTCTAACTACCTCAAATATGAACGCTAATTCAATCCCGTGTGAAACTGGGTCTCATATGACTGTATTGTAACATATCTATGTGATATTCTAAGGCCTAGGTAAAAGGCTACAAACTTTCTATAACAAATAGATAAAATATAAAATGCAGAATTAATGGATAGACTGAAACATCAGGAAAAACACTAGACATTCCAAATGACATATAGAATCAAATGCTTAGGGAAATTATTTTATGAAGTATATCACAACCAACAAGTAGAAAAATCACTATTATAGAGCATTAAATTATTTGAAGTTACATAAAAGCTGGCACAAGCAATACACATAATAGAATTTTATAAATTCCATATGGTCTTTCACAAATGAATGCTGAGTTATGTATTTCTAAAGAAATGGCATATGGCTAAATGCACTTTGATGAAGAAAAATACTTTTCTTTGATCGAGCCATGTTTTAAATTGCCGGATAATAATGATAATGCTTCATAAATATGGAATATATTACTCCTCAAGGGATTGACTTTATTGAAAATTTAAATCATGTAATTTAATTTAATTTTATTTTATTTGGAACATGACCTCATTTGTGCATCAGAATGGTAGCTTGCATAGATACGTTTTACCTATAATTCTTCCTTTGTTTTTGAAAAACTACACAAGTTATGTATTATGTATATTACAAATAAGCATCAAAATATAAACCTAAGGTGGAAAAAATATCTAAGAGGTAAATGCACTTGCTGTGACTTCAGTCTCATGGGTTTGGTGCTGAACCCAGGGATCTAGGGGCATAATGTATCATTCAGTGTACATAAAAACATGCAGATGAACATGCACATACTTAAAGAAAAAGCTCAAGTCCAAAAGGATCAAGAATCTGCACATAAAACTAGACACACTGAACCTTATAGAGGAGAAAGTGGGGATAAATCTTGAACACATGGGCACAGGGGAAAAGTTCCTGAACAGAACACCAATGGCTTATGCTCTAAGAACAAGAATCAACAAATGGTACCTCATAAAACTGCAAAGCTTCTATAAGGCAAAGGACACAGTCAATAGGACAAAACAGCAACCAACAACTTGGGAAAAGATCCTTACTAACCCTACATCCAATAGAGGGCTAATATCCAATGTAGAGAAAGAACTCAAGAAGTTAGTCTCCAGAGAGTCAAGCAAACCTATTAAAAATGGGGTACAGGGGTAAACAGGGAATTCTCAACTGAGGAAACTCGAATGGCACTAAAGCACCTAAAGAAATGCTCAGTATCCTTACTTATTAGGGAAATGCAAATCAAAACAACATTGAAATTCCGCTTTATACCAATCAGAATGGCTAAGATGAAAAACTCAGGGGACAACAGATGTTGGAGAGGATGTGGGGCAAAAGGAACACTTCTCCATTGTTGGTGGGATTGCAGGCTGGTAAAACCATTCTGGAAATCAGTTTGGCAATTCTTCAGAAAATTAGACATAATAATACCAGTTGACCCAACTATACCACTCCTGGGCATATACCTAGAAGATGCTCCTACATGTAATAAGGACACATGCTCCACTATGTTCATTGCTGCCTTATTAATAATAGCCAGAATCTGGAAAGAACCCAGTTGTCCATCAACCGAAGAATGGATACAGAAGCTGTGGTATATATACAGAATGAGGTACTATTCAGCTATTAAAAACAATGAATTTATGAAATTCTTAGGCAAATGGATGGAACTAGAAAGTGTCATCCTGAGCGAGGCAACCCAATCACAAAAGATCACACATGGTTTGCACTCAGTAATAAGCAGAAGTTAGCCCAAAAGCTCAAAATAAACAAGTTACAATTCACCCAGCACAGGAAGCTCAAGAAGAAGGAGAACCTAAGTAAGGGTGCTTTGGTTCCTCTAAGAAAGGGAACAAAATATTCACAGGAACAACAAGGGAGACAATGTGTGGAGCAGGGGCAGAAGTAAAGGCCACCCAGAGACTGCCCTACCTGGGGATTCATCCTATAAACAGTCAACAATCTCCAACACTACTAAGGACAAGAAGTGTATACCAAAAGGAGCATGCAATGGTTGTCTCCAGAGGGGCCCTGCCAGAGACTTACAAATACAGAGGCAGATGCTAGCAACCAACTATTGGACTGGACATGGGGTCCTGAATGGAAGAGCTGGAGGGTGGTCCAGAAGAGCTGAAGGGACTTGCAGCCCCATGTGAAGAACAATGATTTTGGACACCCAGTCACCCCAAGACTCCAAGGGACTGAACCATCAACCAAGGAGCACACAAGGTTCCAGCCAAAACTGGGGCAGAGGAAGGCCTGGTTGGGTATCAGTGGGAGGAATGGTCCTTGATCAGGTAAAGGCTCAACAGAGACTCCAACAAAGAAAACCTGAGGCGGGGAGGTGGGAGTGTGTCAGGTGCAGGGGCATATACGTGGAGGCAGGGGGAGGGAGGAGGGGTTGGAGGTCATTGGGGAAGGGGGAAATTGAAAAAGCTTTTACCATGGCAATTATAAATGAAGATGATATTCAATAAAAAATGGAAAAATAATAAAAACATGCAGATGAAGAGTTACATGCTTAAAGAAAAAGTATTTTTTTTAAAAAAAAATACAAATATCATCACAACACTCTGGTTTTTCCCTATGTAACACATGATCTCAGGTAAGAGAAAACAGAATAGATGAACCATTCTTCCTTCTAAAGAAAAGAAGAAAATAAAATTGGGAAAAAAATCCATTAAAATGGTACCGATAAACAAGATGGAGTAGCCATTCTAATATCAAATAAAATTTACTTTCAATCAAAAGTTATCAAAAAGATGAGGAAGGACAATACTTCATACTCACCAAAGGAAAAATCTACCAAGATTAACTCTTAATTTTGAACATGTATGCTCTAAGTGCAAGGGCACTCAGAATTCTAAAAGGAACATTGCTAAAGCTGAAACTATGCACTAAACCTCAAACAATAATAGGAGGAGACTTCAACACCTCACTCTCACCAATGGACAGATCATGGAAACACACGAGAGACACAGTGAAACAAACAGAAGTTATGCATCAAATGTATTTAACCAATTACTTTAGAACATTTTATCTTATAAAAAAAATACATTCTTCTCAGCACCTCATGGTACCTTCTCCAAAACTGACCATATAGTTAGTCACAAAACAAACCTCAAATAATATAAGATTGAAACAAATCCTAAAGCATCCTATCATATCACCATGGACAAAAGTTGGTCTTCAAGAATAACGAATACTACCAGTTTAACTGCATATCTGAAAGCTCTAGAATAAAAAGAAGCAAACACACCCAAGAGGAATAGAAGGCAAGAAATAATCAAACTCAGGGATGAAATCAACCAAGAAGAACCAAAGAGAACTATACAAAGAATCAACAAAATCAGGAACTGGTTCTTTGAGAAATCAACAACATGGATAAACCTTTAGCCAGACTAACCAGAGGGCACAGAGATAGCATCCAAGTAAAAAAAAAAATAAACAAAATAAAAAAACACAAATGAAAATGAAAAGGGAGACATAACAACAGAAATCGAAGGAATTAAAAAAATCATGAGATTGTACAACAAAAGCTTATTCTTAACAAAACTGAAAAATCTAGATGAAATGAATAACTTTCTAGATAGATACCAGGCACCAAAATTAGATCAGGTTCAGAAAATCTAAATAGTCCCATTAGGCCTAAGGAAGTAGAAGCAGTAATTAAAAGCCTTGCAACCAAAAAGAGCCGAAGACCAGATGGTTTTAGTGTAGAATTTTTTCAGTCCTTCAAAGAACTAATACCAATAATTTTCAAATTATTTCACAAAAGAGAATCAGAAGGAACACACAACCAAATTTGTTCTGTGAAGACACAGTTACACTGATACCTAAATCACACAAGGACCCAACAAAGATAGAGAACTTCAAACCTATTGCCCTTAATGATATAAATGCAAAAATACTCAATAAAATTCTAGCAAACCAAATACAAGAACACATCACAACAATTATTCACCGTGATCAAATAGGCTTCATCGTAGGAATGAAGGGGTGGTTCAATATATAGATGTCCATCAACAAAATACACTACTATATCAACAAACTCAAAGGAAAAATGTGATCATATCATTAGATGATAAAAAGCCTTCAACAAAATACAACACCCCTTGATGTGAATAAATATTCAAAAGACCAGGAATTCAAGACCAGCAACAAAACATAATAAAAGCAAAATATAGCAAACCGATTGCCAACAGCAAAGTAAATGGAGAGAAACTTGAAGCAATCCCACTAAAATCAGCAACTAGGCAAGGCTGCTCACTCTCTCCCTATCTATTCAACATAGTACTCCAAGTTCAAGCCAGAGTAAGGAGGTAAAGGGATACACATTTTGGTAGAAGGTAGAATTCAAGATATCACTATTTGCAGACAGTATGATAGTAAATGTAACCGACCCAAAATTTCACCAGAGGACCCATGAAGCTGGTAAATAATGACAAATTAGCTTGATATAAAATTGACTCACACAAATCAGTAGCCTTCCTCTATTCAAAGGATAAATAAGTGGAGAAAGAAATTAGAAAAATAATACACTTCACAATAGTCGCTCTAATCAAGCAAGCATAAGATTTATTTGACAAAAACTTAAAGTCTCTGAAGAAATAATACAGATAAGACCTCAGAAGATGGAAAGATTCCCTATGCTCATGGATCAACAGAATTATAAAAGGAAAAATGGCCATTTCACCCAAATCAATCCTCAGAATCAATGCAATACCCATCAAAACTCCAAGTTAATTCTTCAGAGTGTTAGAACAATTCCCAAGTTGATCTGGAATGGAAAAAAATAGGGTAGCAAAAACTAATCTCAATAATAAGAGAAGTTCAGGGGGGAAATCACCATCCCTGACTTCAAGCTCTACTACAAAACAATAATGATAAAAAAAACTACATGGTATTTGTACAGAGACAGGCAGGTAGAACAATGGAATAGAATTGAAGATCCAGAAACAAACCTACACACCAAAAGAAAAAGGGAACTTCTTCTATATTGAGAATTTACCACAGAATACTACATTGGGAAGTATCTCTCTTGAGACAAACCTATTTCAGGTGTAAACACATACATGATCATTTTTTTGACATAAAATGCCAAAAATAGAATACTGACATCTAAATCTGCTCACAAACACATCAATGTTATAGCAAAAGAAAGACACATATTCCTACCATCATCTGTGCCTCTAAAGAGCTAATATATTTACTATTAGGATTGAATCCCATATAATTTTATCCTTCTACAAATTGTTCCCTTTCATATATTTCTCAGTGTCATCAGTGTCCACATATTTATATATCCACATTCACAAGCTTTTGTCTATAACCCTGATCATCTCTGAAATGAGACCTTCCTTCCACAGTAATATAAAATTACACAACTCCTTCCAATGAATAAATTAGCCATCAATATGCCTTTTGAGAATCATTTATAATAGATTCTCATTATAGGTCCTCACAGAAGAAAATCCAATGAAAACTTAATGGTGTTAGATATGTGAAAGACTTAACCATTATAGTTTTATCATCCCAGAAGAAAATGAAGATCATAGAAAATAAGCACTTTAGATAGCATTACCACAGAGAGGTAATACAATTTTGAATGGTTTGAATAATAAAAGGATACTTTTTCAAAGTTATGTGGAGAGCAGACTGACCTGTGGAGTTTTTACCATAGAAGCACTCATTACTCTTTTTGATGTTTTTCTTCCACTCTCAAATATTGTAACACTTCTTGAAATTTCACCACAGGGTTTGAAAAATATAAAGATGAAATTAAAACAACTCCATTATGTACAAAACTAGATGACATAAATGCATTAAAAGAAAACGTATACAAGGAATCTTGTCAACGTTTCTTCAGACATGAGAGCATGGAGTGACAAATTTCGTGTGGAAAGGAATATATTTATAATCCGAGGGCTCTCTCTAACATCAGCCAGCACCGAGCACAAATGGAAAGCACATACATACGTGCTGTAAACACGATTACTCAGAGCTATTTCTGAGAACTTAAATTCCTGCATCTAGAGTCAAGGACAAATGGCAAGTGGCTACCTTGACTGATGCCTCCAATTGAATCAGACTCTTTTATAAGACTCCACTTCATTTTACCAGGTAGATACAGTATATACACATTTTCCTTGTGTGTCTATTGTCTTGGAGTACAAAGATTCTATCTGCCAAATATGCCTTTTGCAAAATAAAATGTTGTCAGATTTAGTTACAATTTTATCATCATCTAAGAAGGCTTTCAATTTTTCATGAGATAAAACTTATATTTCCAACTTACCTCTCCTTTCAATATAGTCCTGTTTTCTAACTCCCATGCACACCTTTGTATGTATTGATCTGGATCCCTTGACATCCATATGAATGCACTGGAATATTATAATTGAAAGCCAGAGATGTCTTTAATTATAATTTACTTATGTAACAACTTTAAGCCAGTTTTTTCTCCACTTTTTTAATGATGTGGTAAATGTTTCTTATAATTCAAGGAATTTGTATGATGATGCATCTACATGTTACAGACCCACATGCAGAATCATAACAGGAGTGGTATATCAGGTCCCAGGACCATAAGAAATATGTTTTATGATGGTCAATCTTTGACAACCCTTGTGAAAATTATCATGACCACAGTATCAGCAACAATTCAGCACTTTTTATGTATTACATTGACCTTACATTTTTCTCATGCCAAATATTTCTCTTGGCATGCAACCATTATATGTATGGTTTCTTTCTACACCCCTGACTCAGTAGTTTAGATTGTCACTGGGAAAAAATCAGATGATCAAGTGTCATAAAAAGTCATGTAAAATTAATGAGAATTGATAAGAAAAATGATTTCCTAGGAACAAGTGAATACATAAACTTTCTATGTCATAACACCAAGACAGGCAAAAATCAAGTGTGGAAATCCAGTCCTTCAGTTTCCTTCTAATACTGTCTGATGAGTCAACAGATGGAGTACTGAATTCACAAATTTCTTTATAAAATCCCACAATGATCTTGCACAGAGAGATGTGCAGAATACAGAAAGAGAGTGTGTTATAGTCACATACAAAGGTGACTTTACCTGGATCCAAAAGCAAATGAACATAGAAATATGCACAAAGAAAATAACAGTCCAGTTGCTTTGAATGCTAAGCCAGAATGCCATGGTCTTCTAGTATTCCAGAGTCCCTGTATCTGAACACTACACATTGCTCTTTAGTTTAACTGCTTTAAAATATTTATGATGAATCAAATGACAATAAACTTTGACTGGAAGGCTCAAAAGTGTGGATTTGTGTGTATTCTGAATCAGGTATGTATTTGAATAAATATCAGTTCCAAGTTTTAAAGTAGAAGCCCTAGTGTTCATGATGACTTCATTGAGAAAGTATGCAAAACCATGGTTTATTCTTTGCATTCTTGAATGAGCTCTTGTTCAGTATCCATAAAATGGAAGATGTACTTTTCCCATTATACACCTAGACAAAATAATTCCAGGCTAGACACCATTTCATGAATTTATTATTGAACCTAAAGCCCAGCATCTATCACTGGAGCAGGAATTTATGTTCTGTTCCTCATAGAAATGACAATACTCAGCCTGTATGTCACAGACACGAATCATAAAGTGTCATGCTTTGAAAAAATGTCCTGATTATTCCCTGAAAATTTATGCATTCCTATGCCCATGGTTTTTTACCCCCTTGATGCTTTCATCAAATGAGTTCTACATTTTATAAATTTATGAGAGGATATTTTTTCTATGCCTCTCGAAATTCTGTTGTGTATGAATTCCTGTCAGTATATTTTCTCTCACTTGAACTATGGATTATCCTCTTTTTATGCACATTATGTTTATTTGAATATTTATCAAGAAAAATCCTGATAGAGTAATCACATTTTCTGTTTTCTTTGCTGTTGCCAATATTACTATTTGCAACAATAATCAACTATAATTTAGATGTGTGACATCTAAATCCCCTATTGCTTGCACTTTCAAGTGAGTGGCCTTTGCATATGAAATGCTTGCCCAGTTACCATCTCTTCATTCTCTGTCTCTTCTCTTGTTATTAATTCTTTCAGCCTATCCTTGTGTTTCATGTATGTTCTGAGGCAGGATTTGGGTGAGAACCCATGGTTTTAATAAATTGATAATTCCATGTGACTGGCACATGACAGTATGTGTTTCCATACACCCACTCCCTCCTGTTTTTAGAGCCTTGCTTTTTTCTCCACTGATGACTTGTTACTCAGGACTCTCTGAATTGGCAGTAACTTATAGCAATTGCAATACTAACTAATAGTTAATATGTAAAATGTTAAGTTTTAAAATTTTGTGTATATATGTGTAATCTCTGTGGGTCCATACATGTATGTGCCTGTGGAGGCTAGGCACACAGTCCACTTCAGATACACTAGGGCAGGAGTTACAGGGAGCCTGGAGGTACACAGAATAATGCGGGGGCTTGAACTATGGTCTTCTGAAGAGCAAGGGGCACTTTAAGCACTCTTATCTTTCCAGACTCAAGAGTGAGTCCTAGGTCTGATCCCTGGAACTTAGAAAAAATATTTTTTGAGATCATTTTCTCCAAAATTACAGATCCTTATTTTAACACTTTGGGAATTCTAGACATTGTCTTTCCACTTCCCACTTTTCTGCATCATGATGTTCCTGTCTTTTAGGATCATGGAATGAACTACACACAGGAAGTTCAGGTGAATGTTTGCAGCTCTGAGAATTACATCAACTGAAGACACATTACACTTCTGGTTGGAAATGATGTTTGTAAAAGGATCAGTGTCCCTTAAGTTTCAAATTCCCATACTTTAAGACATTGACGAAACATTCATGCTTTCAAACAAGCTTAGTGTTTATTGAATGTGTTTATTATCTAAATATTTCAAAGTGGTAAGGGGAGATGCAAAGATGGGTGGTGGTGGGACAACGTGGAAGAACATCTCTGGAAACAGCTACCAGTACCACGGTGTGCAACTTGGGACAGGATATATGGGAGAAACATAACAAAGAATAAGTCTTCTTCACAAGATCAATTTGTGCTGTTCCATACCAGACGAACACCCCTCTTCTGGCATTCCTCTTCAATCCAGGGAAAATGCACAACATTCAGATTTTTATTTTCCTTTTCCACAGCTTGCAGTAATGTCTGTGATTTCTCAGGAAATAAAGATTTGTCCAGCCTGGGGTTAAAAATAGAAAATTCTGTTTACTAAATTTAAAAATCTAATTTTTTATACAGATGAATGTTTCTGCAAATATATGAATGTCAGAGGACTATTCCTGGAAGTCTATCCCCCCTCTTCTACCATGGGGATTTTGTGTTGTCAGGTGTGGCAGCAAGTGCCTACACTCACTGAGCCATGTCAGCACCCCACGTTTTGTTAACCATCATTTGCATCTCTTTATACGAATGACTATCTCTCTGTCATCCATCCCTAGGAATGAATGAACTGAGATGGGAGAGAAAGTGTGATTCTTTAACAGAGAGAAGAGACCGTTTCATTCATATCTATATATATAGTGTCCATACGTATGTATCAAGGTGTTAAAAATTAAACAATGTTGAAGTAAAAATGGCTGGTTTCCCCCATTCACTATTTAAGTGCCTAACCATATTCATGCATTATAACTTTAAATAATGTCATCTTTTCTTAAACTTATGAACAGTGGTGTAAATCCTGTCATAGTCACTAATATTATTATTCATATTAAGTCTGGTCCCTTTGCATCCCTACTCACTTTCTGTGAGACACTTACTGCATATCCTATACCTTAGCTCACCTGTTCTCTCTGCTACTCCATCATCACTAAACTTACCTAACAAAAACAATATTGATTTCACAGACACTATGCATTGCCAAATGCTTATTATCATTAAACCCATATTTTAAAATCAATGTGTTTATTCTTTGAGAATTTCTTATGTGTACATGTGTTTTGATCATATCCTAACCCCATTCCCCTCTCTGCCCCTTCCACATCCCTCTCTAAATTTCAGATCCTTTTCCTGCCCAGAAGTTCAGTGAATTTAACTAGAGATGCCCATAAAAGTATGCTTTTAGGTCCATCCTCTGGAGAATATACAACCTAGCAGGAGCCATATCCCTGAAGAAACTGACACTCCTTCCCCTTGAAGACCAAATATAAGCAATTCTTCATCTAGGGATAAGGCCTCAGGAAAATCTCCTCTATCTTTGGAATGTTGACTGGCTTGATTTTACGCAGGTCTTGTGGAATCAGCTATTGTCTATTCATGAGTATGTCTACCTTACTGAGTCTAGCAGGTGCTGCTTTATAAGTGATCCCCACCTTTCACCATCTTTCTATGCCTTCTTCAATATTGCCTGGGAGTAAATGATCACAGACATGTGATTTGATTTTGACATTTTTTTGGCAAACAATGTCTTAAAAGAAATCAATTCTCAACATAATTAATTACATTTTCTTTCTTGAAAAATTTCCTTTAGATATTTTGTCATTCATCCCCCTGAATTTTACAAATAAAAATTGGAACACATCTCTCTCTGAAAGTACAGTGGACTTCCTCGAGTTTCTCCTGCCCTCTTTTTCTTCCTTGTTTGGTGACTATAAGCATGTGTTTCCTCACCTTTAGTTACACAAAGCATTCACCCTGATTTGCTATGCTCTTTTAGATCTCTTGCTCAATTTTCCCTCCTGACTCTCCACCTTCTCCTTTGGTCAGTTCTGCCCTAATTGTCGCATTCTTACCATGCTAACATCCTAGCTCTTCCCTCACCCTTGCTTGAACATTAGTCTTCAGAGCACTAATCCAGGAATGAAATTGCCAGGATGCAGGAGTGACAAAATAGTAACCCATGTAAAGAAAAAACTTTTAAAAAATAATTTGGCATTGAAAATATGTTATATCTTTTGAGAATATTTACTGAATAACACAAAGGGTACTATATATGTAAGCATATTTATAAAAATTCATCTTTTTTCTTTTATGTCCTGTATATTATACCCATGTGTGTGTGTGTGGATGCGTGTGTGTGTGGGGGGGGATGTTTATGCATGTTTGTGTGCGTGCGCATGTATGTTGTAGAGTAGGATGTGTTTATGAGCAAAAACCTGTAGTTTATTTATTTCGGGTTGCTGTACTTCTAGGTCCACTCATTTTCTACAATTTTTGTGAGTTCATACTTTAGAGCTCCATGGCAACTTTTAAAAATAAACCAAAGCTTTTGTTTTTTGTTTTGTTTGTTTGTTTTAGAAACATGACTGATGATATTTGGAGTAATCACCACCAAAGAATAGTACTCATGAATGGATAGAAACAAAGACAGCGTTAAATGTTCTACAGTGCAGCAGTGGGACCTCACCTGAGAACTTCTCAGCCCAGCCTCAGTGGGGCAGAGCTTGTGAACACTGACACAGAAGAGCTTGTTTGAAGCCATTTCTAACCATGGGAGACAGTGTGTACGCACCCAAGCATCTTCAGGTTACAGTCTTTGTGATTCAAAGCATCACAGAGCACCTCCAGCCCAGAATGTTCCAAGAGATTCCAGTCTAGATTTAAGCTCTTCAATGTGTTGCAGGTGGTGAGAGCCAAGGCCAGGTCTTCACAACAGTCACTGGTAAACTCACACATGTCTAACCTATGAGCAGAAGCATGCCAGAAATAGAATGTGCGGTTCAGTGCCAGTTCCAGGCTTCTGAGTAAAGACCTACCCAGTCCCAAATGTCCACACTTCCAACACTGAGCAAATCCTTTTTGCCAATCAAAAGGGTTTGAGGGCCACAAGTTAAAAAACATTGTTCTAAATGCTTAGCATTATTTCTATATATTAGTTTAGTTCTCATGCCTCAAAGAAATTTCCTTTTGCCATGGACTGGATAATATAGACACAGAGCTAGTCAAAGTTCAGAGAGTGTACAGTGTATGAAGGCACAAATGAGGCATTGATATCATTCTGTCCCCCTCCAACACCCAGGGAATATAACAGAAGAAGTGGCAGAAAAACTACCAGATATTGTGGTGGGGTAAGACATGACAGGAGTATAGCATTCACTCTCACAGCAGCTGTACAAGACCTATGCATTTCTTCAATACTTATGAGCCTATGATAGTTGGACTTCTTAAATTTATTAACACTCTAGCATTTTCTTATCAAGTTGTGAGCCTCCCAAACATGAGAGTTAGCAGAAACTCACCCAAGACATTGCAAATTACAGTTTGGATGACACAGAGCTTCACATAACTGTTTGACACCAATATCTTGTATGTTATTGTTTCCAAGTTTCAGGGTCTTTAGATTTTTATTGCAAGTAAAGATAGTAGAGATCGCTTCACAGCACTCTGAAGTTAAATAGCAACCAGACAACCTGGAAAAATATACATGTAAATACTTTCTCTCCTATTCTTTTGTTGCGATGCATTCTTAATTTTATTTTTAGAACTTCATATGAGTACTGCATCTCCAACCATCTATATCACTCCATCTCTCTCCAATTCCTCCCAGTTCCCCCTTCCAAATTAACAATATCTTCTTTAATTATTCTTGCTACATGTGTTTATATGATATATGTTTGTGCATGAATGTATGCCCATGTATATGCAACCTAATAAATATATTTAGGTTTGCTTGTATGTATATATATTCAGGAGATTGGACAGCCTAGGTCAGAGCTTCCCCTGGTGGAGATTAATTCCCCCTCTCCCAGCAGCCATTCATTGATCACATTTCTTTTTTATTTTTATTTTATTTTTTTAGAGAATCTCATGTAACCTAGTCTGGCTTCCCATAGCTGAGATGACTTTGAACTTCTGACCACCCTACATCTATCTCTCAGTGCTGAGATTATAGGAACATAGCTACCATAGCTTTTATTTAAGCCTTTGCTGGAGAATCAAATTCAGAACTCTGTATGCAAAGTAAGCAGTCTAGGAACTGAGCTACATTCCCAGTCCATGAGATTCCATCTTAGCAGCTTGGCTTATTTGTAGAGACCACAATTCTGAAATGCTGATGATACTTCTCCATCTGGGATCCTCTGATGAATATAGGCTCACCCCAGTTCTTCTTCTTTGATCTCCTTCTGTGGTGTACCTACTCTCATTCCCTCAGTTATAATACATATGCCTTAAAAAGTCAGTTCAGTTATCTTATCACTGATTTCAGATTAATGTGCTGAAAACTTTTCCCAATAATTAATATGAAATGTCCTCAAACCCTTCCCGAGCCTCATGTTCATAGTTCCCCATGGCACCATAAATAATAGAGATGTTAAGAGACAAAAGGAAGATAGTTGTTATAATATAGGTGAAGAATGGAGAATTCATAGATGTTAATAATGGAAGTTAGGCAGATTTCTGTTAGATAATCAACATATAGAAATTAGTAGATATATAAATTAAGATAGAAAGTGATTTGCAAATGAATATAGGAAGAGGTTGATGATATGTAAGTAAAGACAATACATTTTTAAATGATAGACAAGGGAGACATGTTAACTACATAGATGACAGATAATGGGTGGATATGAGAGGCAGATAGATATGAAAATAGACACAAAACACATGCAGAGAGTCATGAATTTTACCCACCAGGGGAATGCATATAGCATCTTGATGTATTTTGGTTTGCCACCCTAGGCAAGAGGGTCTACTGGCATCTAGTGATATAGGCATGCTACTGCAAACCTCTACAAATCACAGGACAGTCGCAACAAAATAGCAATAGTGTAAAGATTTAGAAACTGATGTTTGCACATAAGCACAGTATCTTTGTGCCTGATATACATACATGCCCATCACTGCAATTCTGTTAGATGAGGACTATACTTAACCTTCTTAACAAGAGAGGTGTAAGAAAAATCCCCTGCCCTTGTGTGCACTGCCACTATTATCCCCTTTATTCTACCAAGTTCCAACTCAGGAGCAGCATACAATACAGCCCTTGTTCTAACAGCTCCCTTGATAGAGACTACAGTCAGCAAGCCATTGAGCATCCCAGGAGGATCAGATGGAATAATCACTGCCTTGTTTTCTCAAGGAAACATCATTCTCTATGGTGTCTTAATCTGTTTGGCCTGTTTTAATGAAACATTAGACTGGGTGGCTCATAAACAGATTTCAGTTACAGAGTTACAAACCCTAGAACCCCAAGATCAGGGTATAAGCTAGTTTTTACAATATATGGAGATAGCCTGATATCATGGTTCATAGATATACCTTCTTTTACAATTGTGTCAGTGTGCAAGTGCCCAATTGAGTGTACATGAACATGTTGTGTATGTAGGGGGGGGAGGATGGTACCCATGAAGACCAGGAAAGGACATATGTTCCCTTGATGGTATTATTACAGGTGATTGTGAACTATCAAACATGGGTACTGGACTGCAGACTCTCTTACAAGGGCCCTCAATCACTGATTCATCTCTTAATCCTTGATAGAGTGTAAACATTTTGCCATGTGATGAACCAGTTGTCTCCGGGGACTCATCCTCAAAACCCAATGATACAGAGCTCCTTGTCTTAAGATAGTTATCATGGGTCGTAGGCTTAAGACAATTTCTGAAGTGGCAATGACATTCTGACAATTCTTCCCTTCTTTTTTCTGAATGCCAACATCTGAAATAGCCCCAGCAATGAATGAAAACACAGTCCTACCATAACTCCTCAAGGGTGCAGTTTGGATCTTTCAAAGCTTCACACAGAAGGTTCACTCCAGTGTCTTCCAGGAAATTTGACTCCAGATCAAGCAGAGAGAGGTGTTTGTTGCTCAAAAGGGCTTCATAGAGACTGCCACAGGCAATGAATGTGAGACAGCAGTAAGACAACCTGAAAGAGGATTAAATGTCAGCAACTCATATACTGTTGCCACATTCACATGACTGCTCAGTCTTTCATGTTCTTCCTATACTGAAGGTCTATTTTGTATGAAAAAAAATTTAAATGATCTGGGGAGATGGCTAAATAACCTTGCTACCAAATGTGAGGACCTTCTGGGGGAACCTTGCTATAAGGAAGCAGTCCCCCAGGAGTGGGTGGTTTTCAGAGTTTGGCACCAAATGGGGGACTCAGTTTTATACTGGGGCTTCCTTCTCCCTACATGTCTTATTCAAGAGTATGTCCCTAAACACAGATGACCAGTCTTGTGTGCCCTTGTCTAAAAAGTGACAGTGTACAGAGCTCTCTGCCATGGTATAGCTCAGCACATGCATCCCATTCTGCCCATCATACTAACAGAATGATAAGTAGGTCATGTACTATAATCAATCAGTCCCTACTGCTCCCTTGATGGCATGACCAATTCGTCATTTTCACCTGTACCCCTAAAAATCCCTTCTGTGCCCTATCCATGAAACAATAATCTAGACTTGTCTTGCTATAGCAGTCTCTGTCGGTCATTCTGTCCATATTTATGGCCATCTGAACTGTGCTCTCCACCTCTGACCCCTTTCTCTCTCAGGCTCATGGCCAACAGCCTCTAGCAAAAGAGAGGGCCACAAGAACCTGAGTGAATTCCCACACAAATGGAAGCAAATAACCAACTCCCACAAGTTGTCTTCTGGCCTCTCTGTTTGCAAGTTCTGTTTCTCACTATCTCTTCCTACCTCGCTACCTTTCTCCCTGTCTCCCATACTCTCTTCCCCTCTGTCTGTCTCTCCTTCCCTCTCTCTTCTCCCTCTCTCCCCTCTTTTTCCCCCTCTCTCCCTCTCTTCCTCTGTGTTCTAGTGCTTCCATTAAGATTTTTCATTATTTCTTTTTGGTCTCTCTCATCTCTCTTGTCAGTCAGGTCTCTCTCTCTTTCTGTCTCTCAGCTCTCTCTCTCTCTCTCTCTCTCTCTTTCTCTCTCTCTCTCTCTCTCTCTCTCTCTCTCTCTCTGTGTGTGTGTGTGTGTGTGTCTTTCTCTGTGCAGGTACACATGTCTGTGGAGATCAGAGGATAGCTCAGATGCCATACTCTGGAACAGAAAGAATCTCCTTTGAGTTAGCTTTTCAAACTTGCCTGCAACTCATTTATTAGATTTGGCTAGTTTCCAGCAAGCCCCAGGGATCCATCCTGCTGTCTCAGTACTTTAGTGTATCACTAGACCTAGCTCTTCTGCATCTGTTCTGGTGATCAAATTCAGGTCATGATGTTTGACTGGCCAGGTGTTTTTACAAGCTTAGCTATTATTCCAGACAAATATTATTATTTTAAATAGTTTTCCTAATATTGGTACTTGTATGGGTTAAAGACTAGTATTTGAAAGACTAATATTTAAGGCAATTCATGATCAAGGTAGTTCTTTATAATTACTAGTCACCAAGTACAGTTTAATTTAATCTACTACATAATATCAAATGCTAATTGGTCAAATAATTTTGTCTTTTAATGTAATATTTTCCTATCTTTTGAAATATCCATTAACTTTTTAATAGAGCATTTTTCTTCCTTTCTTTTACAAGCTTCATTTAAGGACTGGAAAGTTGGCTCAACATTTATAATCATTTTCTGATCTTGCAAAGGCTCAGGGTTCAGTTCCAAGTTCCCACACAGCACTTATATGGTGCTCATAGTCTCTGATAATTACAATTCTAAGAGACTAATGACTGCCTTTGACTTCTGCAGGCTCATGCACATGATACACATAAACTTATGCAAATGCACATACATATACATAAAATTAATACATTTTTAAAGATTTAATTTAATTTGCATATTAAGCATCCCTAAATAAAAGTATAAGTTTGTGATTCTCCAAAATATAAAAGGATTTAAAAAAATCACACAAAGCCACAATAAGAAAATACCACAACTGTGCTCATGTATACAGATCAGATCAAACACAAAGGCACTGAAAATAATGTGTAAAACTAGCCCCAAGCCAGGTGTGCCAATTTTACACAGCATGCAAATAAATTTCATGGTTGATCTTGGTGACCATTACCCAGACTTATAATATGCAAATATTCTAAAAGAAATTTAAACACTTCTGGTCTCTTCATAAGCAGTCTACATAAGGGATGCTTAATCTGAACTAGTTTTCTTTGATTAAACAGGTATCTCTATAATGTTCAATATTCAATGTTGCTACATTTTATATGCATGCTCATATCTGTAAGCTCCACAGGTACGCATTACTGATTGAATACATGATCACGGAGGACATAATAATCTGTGTGTCTCTATACTCTTCCTCTTCCACAAACCAAGTTGCCTTTGAGCACATTCTCAATCTTAAGGCCTTTGATGGAATAGTAAGTTATCTAGTGTGGCTTCACTAGTACAGCGGTAGTCTGGCAGACTTCTCCCATGAGAAATCAACCTCAATCTCTTGGCATGAGACAGATTATAGTGCCTTAAGTAAGATGTAGGTAGCTCTTGCCTTAGAAACTAATCTTTTTTCTTTTTTTATGTAATTCTCTTCTGGCCTAGTAAACAATCTCGTTCCCAGTGCTGCATCTTTATTCATGATAATTACATTCCTAAAACTAAAATTATGTAAAAGAAGTTTCAGAAGAAGCTTTGGCTTGTCTGAACTCAGTTTCATGGTATCTCTGCTTGCATTTGTTTTACTTACTGTTATGGCATCTGAGACATAGAAAGTGACTAAGTCTAATGACATTCTGCAAGCTCTCCCATATTCCTTAATGGGCATGTGACTACCTCTATGATCCTCAGACGAATGTGTAGCATTCTGCAAGACCTCCAGGGCATGCTATCCCAGAATAACTCACATCAGTGACTCCAGGACACAGTTTGGGTTCTTCAGCATTTCACACAGTGACATAACTCCTTTGTTCTTCAAGGGATTTGCAACCAATGAGAGATGTTTCACCTTAGAGTTGATAAGGGCAGTAGCAATTATGCCACATGCCTCACTTGAGATGTCACATTTTCCCAACCTACATGTGAGAAAACATGTCACAGGTTAGGAATAAAGTCTTTAGGTGATCTACATTAAGACTGTCTATTGATTAGACGAATGCCCCGGAATCTAATACCAGTCCAGACATATTATAGTTTTATTTAATTTATAAGCAAAATTGCTTAGCTATCATAGTCAATTCATAGAGTTCTACTGATTGGGAAAGAGTTCAAGGCAGTGGTTTTCAGCTATGGGTGACTTTTACTTTCTAAGATCCATTTGAAAATGTTTATTGATATTGGTTGTCACAACACCTAACAAAGAAAGATAGAGCATTACTCAAATTAGTAGATAAAAGTCATGTCTTTAGTGCACATATAGACCTCACACTAAAATATGACCTGCAACCCTATAAGTCTAATTACTGTTAACATTTACACACACACACACACACACACACACACACACACACACATTTAGTTCTCAGGTCTCTCCCAGTTACCTTGTCTTCTAGATTTTAGGTTATCAGCTATAAAGTCCATTGTATATAACCTGTTGTTTAAACCAACCAGCTACAGGTTGACATTCTTTTATCCTTCTCCTTATATTTAAATTTCAGAGGCTGTCTTGAAGCTTGAATGTTGTTTTGTCACATGCTAGTTTAGTATATCCAAAAGGTATGATAAGGATAATAGAAACACTCAGAGGACATGTGCATGGAAAAGATCTAGAAGGATGTCAAGTACAAGAACCTTTGCCTCATTGATGTAGTGTGCTCCATAAGGATATATTTCCCAAATTTGAATACTGCTCTTCTAATTTCATTCTATCACCATGATAAAACACTCTCACCAAAGCCAACAGGAAATGGTTGGGCTGATAGTTCCAGGTCACAGCATTATTGAAAGAATCAGCAGAGGAAGCTGGACTCAAGAATCATGACGGACCTGTTTGCTGGATTGTGATTAACTAGCTAGACTTCTTACTAGACCAGAAGTACCTGCTCAGTGAACCATGCCTAGACCAAGTACACGGGACACTCTTATGTCAACTAATTCCTTAGTAATATTCCGAACATATCATCCTGATAGATAATTACTGAATCAAAGGAATTTTCTTCAGGTCATGTTGACAGTTATGCTAAGCAGGATGAAAACTCTGAAATTTGGGTCTTTTTTAATGGATGCTTTACCATGTAAGCATGATTGGATCACTCCAAATTGAACACATGGAGGACAGGCAAGGAGAATGATAATTACAGAACATGGTGCTAGCTCTGGTCTTATGGACCTGGCCATTCAGTAGCCCACCAAAAATCACCTCATTAGAATTAGAGTTGATCACATCACCTAGAAAATGTAGGAACCTTCATGTCTGGAATCAAGGCAACAGGCCAAACAGAGGAAATATTTCTGCTACCATCACTAAGCACTCAAGAAAATACAAAAGTTTGTAATATTTTTCACATAACTGTAATGGTGAATACAAAACTGCATATTGCCTAACATAAGCCATCATATCACAAATGTTAATGGTGTTAAACACACGACTGAGTTATGTCAATCACAAATAACAGATCATCAGTACCCTACAAACTTCTCTGCATTCTCGTGCCACTTCTACATAGCCCAGTTACATAGCTGCCTCTTACCTTTCTTCTCTAGCCTCCCATCAAGAACCATGTGAAAGTTTTATTCATGGATTGTTTCTTTTTTTAATTTATTGATATGTTTTTTATTTACATTTCAAATGATTTCCCCTTTTCTGGACACCCACTCCCCGAAAGTCCCATCAGTCCCCTTCCCTCCCCCTGTTTTCTCACCCAACCCTTCCCACTTCCCTGTTCTGATTTTGCTCTATACTGCTTCACTGAGTCTTTCCAGAACAAGGGACCACTCCTCTGTTCTTTGTGTACCTCATTTGATGTGTGGATTATGTTTTGGGTATTCCTGTTTTCTAGGTTAATATCCAGTTATTAGTGAGTACATACCATGATTCATCTTTTGAGTCTGGGTTACCTCACTTAGTATGATGTTCTCCAGCTCCATTCATTTGCCTAAGAATTTCATGAATTCATTGTTTCTAATGGCTGAATAGTACTCCATTGTATATATATACCACATTTTTTGCATCCACTCTTCTGTTGAGGGATACCTGGGTTCTTTTATGGATTGTTTCTATGCTGATAAGTTTTTACCAAGCACCTCAACAAGTTGACCTCTGTTTTCTATGATGGTCCTATCTCACACACTAACTAAATACATATAATAAGATCCATATATACTATTATGTTGGTATTCCAGACATTAGAAAAAATAAGCTATCAAAAAGGGAAAAAATAGAAAGAAATGGGAACCAACAGAATATAAACAAATTTGATAGGTGTGTATTATAAACATGGCTGAAAATGTCCTAATGGGGAGCTGGAGATAGGGATCAGCAGCTACCACTTGCTGCTTCAACAGAGGACTAGAGTTAAATTCCAGGCACCCACACAAAAAATTATATGATTGCATATAATTCCGGCTCCAGGAGATATAACGGCTTTTTCTGGCTTTTGAAGGCACCTGTGTACAGGTGTACATGCATGCATGCAAACAAAAAGAAAATGGAATAGTCAAAATGAAAGTCACCTTATACAGTATGTGCTAAAAATAACTGTCAACATTCAGTCTTCAGAGTGATTTTTCAAAGTCATTCTAAGGAAACTACTGAGTGTGGAAAGGTCATTTACTTACAATAGCTCCTCCATTTTGCATGTTGAACATTTCAGAGCTGAGCACAGCATCTCAACCACATGATTAGAGAGATTAGTGCCATACAGGTTCAGGTGTTTCAGGTGAGGTAGCTGAAGAAGAGTGCGAAATAATGAACCATCTCCAAAGTTAGTCATGAAGGAGCACCTGCAAAATAAAACCAAGTGCCATATTATATCAAGATGTGTGGGACACCAACTTAGACAGTCCTTTCTCAGACTTTGTCATACATACTGTGGTTGTGTGGGCATCCTGGTTATCTCTACAGACCAGACAAGCACTAAGGATCAAGCTACTCAGATCTTTCCCTTTCATTCCATTTCCCACACTCACCCACATCTCTGTAATCCTAGAAATTGTAAGGATATTCATGGTTATCTTCATATTAACCTCTACATTGACTTGCCATGGCTAAATAAGGTAGCAACTTTAATGAATTTGGTAAAGGGAACCTGAATGGAGGAATTGCCTCCATCAGATTGGCATGACTATTGGGCATTTTATTGATTGTTAATCAGTGGAGAAATGCATCTTTGAGAGGCATTAACCCTTGAAAAGTAAGTCTAATCTGAATAAGAAAGGTTCTGGAGGGTGATCATGGGGAAGCAAGCCAGAAAACATCATTCCTTTATTATTTCTGTTTAAGGTCCTGCTTTCAAGTTCCTGCCCTACCTACCCTTGGTGATACATTATGACCAAGAAGTGGTTAAAAAAAAGTAAGAATTTTCCTCCCTAAGGCAGCCTTTGGTCATAGTGTTTGTCATAGACTCAGAAAGCAAACCAGAATTATATTTTATGTATAATACAAATACTTAAGTTTTTATTAATATTCCCAGCTATATATCCAAAGGGAATGGCCTATTTCTCCTTAAGTACTAATGTTTTTCCCTTTTTTCTTGTTTGTTTTCACTTTACAGCACTCTGTAGAACAGGTGGGGTTAAACTGAGAGATCCACCTCCCTAGGTGTCCCTAGTGCTGGAATTAAAGGTTAAGCCACTACCACTGGACTTATCAAGTACTAACTTTTTTAAGGCATCACTATCTATAATGGTCATAAAATAGGTTGTAAAGTTTAAGAAAATTACATATAAGGTTATGTTTCTTTTTGTAGGTATTCCATTTCAAGGTGAGAAAATTGTAGCGAAACTTATGCCAGTCCATGATTTCTCATGACTTAGCGGTTAAGAGCAGATAAGGTTGTTGCAGAGGACTACAGTTCCTAGTACCCATTGTTGGGAAGTTCACAACTGTCCAAATTCAGAATCACACATATATACTCACAATTTAAAATAATTAAAATAGACCTTTTATATTCATTGTGGTCTCTATACTATAGTCAATGCATGTTAAATGTTATTTTAGTGTACACACACAAAAATGTATAGGCATTAAAATATATATATAAAACAGATGTGTGTGTGTGACATAAACCTTCAAATATGTGACTCTTGATATTATTAACTACTTCCGATTTTAATTCTATATTTACTTATGCATGAATCTTCTACACAAGGAAGAAAGGGAATGTATTTTATTCATTTAAGGATGTGTGACTATCAAACTTACAACAAGCTTTGGAGCTTAAAATGAGTCAGAGGCACTGTAGGTGATGGAGACATTGAATTACAGAGATCCTGTATGGCCTTTCTACTGAAATGACAACTGTCCAGATCCAATACATGCAATTTATGTAAATAACTGCAGATCATAGGCCAAGTTATAGCTACAATTCTGCAATGAGAAAACAACACATCATTATTCTCTAATGGCTAAATTCAATTCATGATATTCCTAAAACAGGCAGATCAGTCCCAATCCACTCTGAAAGCTGGCAGTTACTCCTGGCGCTGTCTAAAGTTCATACAGATAAAATGGGTCAACATAGATTAGTGATTAATAAAGTAATCTGTGGAGCAGGGCATGCCTAAGAGTTTAAGAGCATTTCATGCTCTTGCATAGGACCCAGGTTTGAGTCCCAGAATCCATGTGAAAGCACACAGCCATCTGTAACTTCAGTTCCAGGGGATCTAATGGACTATTCTGAACTCCACAGGCACTGTACTCACATGGTCCATAGACATATTCAGGCAAAACACTCATAAAATTTAAGCAAAATAAAGAAATCTTTTTTTAAAAAGTAGAGGAGAGAGGAGGGAAAGAGAGGCAGAGGAGATGAAAGGAGAGGAGAGCAGGGAGAAAAAATAAGAGAGCACTCTGAAACATAAAATGGCAGCTTCTGAGCCTGGAGATATTGCAGTCTTTATCGACAACAGCTATGGATACCTTAATTGACCAGCAAAATACTGTGCTTCATACCAATCAAAAATAAAGTGGGGAGAGCATCATAGATCAACCTCTCTCAGGTGAACTGTTGGTTTCTGGAGAAGAAGAGTCACCTTCAGTGTTATACTAACAAGTGAGTCCATGAAGGTCTAACATGCTATTTCCAAACCCACTGACTAACTGATTTTAACCCTAAAGTCCATAGCTGGCAGAACAAAAAGATATTAATGTGAGAAAGGATCTTGTAAAGAAGTTGGATGATCAGGTAGAAGGGAAACAGAACTGAATAGAAAGTGAGAGTTAACAGAATGTGTACAGAGCCATATTGGGGCAGTCATGCACATGGTTTGAGTTTGACTTTGGTCAAGGACAATCCCTGGCTTTGGGCAGGAATCTGCAGTTAGGACATAATAGGAAAGCAGGTTAAAGCAGGAATTTTTATCCTTGGGTGGAGTGCTAAGAGTGTACTTGACCGTGGTCAAGGTTAACTTCTCCCAGATAGCCAGGATCCTGGTCCACCTAGGGTGGAGTGCTCGAAGTAAAGGTTAAGTTCATTGTTACTCCAGGTCTAGGAATTCCTGAATTAAGCAGGTTACCCACCCAGCTGCCGGAGCAGTCAAGATGAGGACCTCCAAGAGAAGTTAGACAACTTCCACCGGAACTCAGCCTGGAGTCTGGGGAGATGGGTTTGCCCAAACTGTTAAAAGGTCTGGCGCCATTAAAGTTTCCAGCCTTGATCAGTGAAACATTGTCCTGGTCCTTCTTTCTTTCCACCCCTTCCCTATCCATCCCTCAGCTTCTGTTCCAGAAACCCACTTCGTAATATGGAAGCTATAGAATCCAACAAGAATGCACTATAAATCGGAATGAAATTACAAATCATGCACTGAATAAAAATTATAATAAAGAGATGTGGCTTGAAATGAGAAACTAGAATTGAATCTCTGCTAGGGATTCACTATTACTATCTATGATTCACTGTTGAAGGCATCCAATTTCACTAGGTTTTCAAGTGTCTCCTCTTTTAGTGAGAAAACATGATTTCTATGTGAAGTTGTGTAGATGTTTGGAAATCCTGAGGGAACTGAATACTATTTTTGAGTAAAAGATTTATGCAATTTGATCAAGTTATGAGCTAGCAGATTAAATTCAATGTAAGACAAGTCAACTATTACAACAACATAATATGAGTGCCACTTAAAACAGACACAAATTCCCAAATCCTTTCCAACATAACGGCCAGGACACTCTAAACACAGTGGATAAAGGAAAAGCATCAGGCACTGCAATGAAGATGCTCACATTTCCACCTCACACTGGCCATGTGACAATTTTTTTCTTTGTATAAATGGAGGAATTCAAGACATGGCTGCTCAGGGCTACACAGCTCCAAACAGCAGTAACAAGACTCAATAGAAAGCCTTTCTGATTACACCATGTAAACAATCAAGCACAGACATATAAGAGCTTTACCATGCTGGAGAGAGGATTGAGAGTTTAAGAATACCTTCTGTGCAAGCAAGAGAATCTGAGTTCATGTCCATAGTACTGACATAAAAAGGTTGACATGGTTGCTTGAGACTGTAGGCCGTCATTAGAACTTGGAAAAAGGTAGCTCCTGCTATCTTTCTGGTCAGTTTGCCTTGTTAAGATGGTGAGAGTCTGCATGGTATGCACTCACTAATAAGTGGATATTAACCTAGAAAACTGGAATACCCAAAACATAATCCACACATCAAATGAGGTACAAGAAGAAAGGAGGAGTGGCCCCTTGTTCTGGAAAGACTCAGTGAAGCAGTATTCGGCAAAACCAGACCGGGGAAGGAGGAAGGGGTAGGTGGTAGGACAGGGGGAGAGAAGAGGGCTTACGGGACTTTCAGGGAGTGGGGGTGGCTAGAAAAGGGGAAATCATTTGAAATGTAAATAAAAAATATATCGAATAAAAAAAAAAGATGGTGAGAGTCTGTCTTCTAAGGGAGTAAGGCAGAGAAAAAAAAAGATGACCCACATCTTTCTCTGCCTTCATGAATTTGCTTGGATACAGCATGGACACATGTATAAAATACTGCTCTGGATAGTAGGGCAGAAGTTAAGAACAATAGACAAGTCTTAGAGGCATACTCACTCTTTGCGGAAATTAAACGTTTCTAAGTCACCATCTTCTGGATCACGTATTTCTGAAAAAACTTTCTTTTGTATATGCAGGCGAAGGTGTTTCAATTTTGAGGCTTGCTGTAGACTGTATTGAGCTACTGTCAAATCATCAGCATTACTAATATCAACAGTAATTTCTTCAAATAGATCCATCACTTGCCTGACAAATCTTTCCTCATTGTTGTCAAGTAGACAGGAAAACAATTTCCCAGTACTCACCAGTTTTTCATTGCACTCTTGTTGACTGAGACTTTTAATGTATCCAATGATTTCCTGCCTTACCTCCTCGGTTGATACAAAGCCAAAGCATGGTTCAAGCAAGGAGGCAACTTTCTCAGTGGTCATTCCAAACAATAATACCTGTGCCTGGAACCATTGGTTCTGTTTATGAGCATACATTTCTCCTAGAAGTTGAGGTAGACTTCCAATCATTGGGTGATGTTTCTCTTTGCCTTGTTTGAGAAAATAGAACAGGATAGCAAAATACCACTGTAGCGAATGATGATAAAACACAGTGTTGTTACCTTGATTCTGGAAAAAATTCATTCTCAGCCACACTGCCTTATCTGTTTCAGATATCCCATTTCTCCTGAGGTCCTCAGAGTCAAACACATACACCTGTTTCCACATTCCCTCTACAGCCAAGGTGCATAGGGTCTTTATTCGGATCCTGTTCTTTCTAGTGGTAGTCCTGGAATATGTTGCTTTAAATGCACTCACCATAAATAATGTGTAGATGAGCCCATCTGTTTCACCATAATGTTTTTCTACCTCTCTACTGTCATACTGACACTTTAAAGAACGACAGATCATCCAGCACCAAAAAGGAATGCTGCATAAAGTGAACAATAGTTTAATGCCTTTTAATTTCTCAAAGATTTGTATGCCTCTATGGTTTTTGAACTGAGACACACAGTAGAATGTTATAGTCTGTTCAGTGAATCCTGTAATAAATATCTCTCTTGGATACTGCAGCAAAAGAGTAATTTTTCTAAAACTTGTGTTTCCCAATTCAAGAAGAAGAGAACATTCTGGGAGCATTATTTTCTGTAGCAAACTACTCAAGACAATTTCTGTTGGCAGCTTCTTCCTATAGTCATTGGACAAGTTTGTCCTGAGTTCCAAGTCAAATTTCAGATAATTAAATCCATCCAGGATAAACAAGATTCTTTTTGGATCTGATAAAATGTCATCCAGTGTCCCTGAAGACTCAGGCAAATTACTTGACATAAGCTCAGCTAAGCTTAACTCTGTGGTGTTGTTGAAGGCGAAGACAGAGAAGAAAAAAACGTACCAAAATCGGTTCTGCAATAAATTTCCTGCTGCCCAATCCAACATTACTTTTCTTAAGAAAATAGTTTTACCTTGTCCTCTAGGACCTGATACAACTGCAGTGATTGGCTCTGAATCCCAATAAAATATGTCCTGCAATGCTCTGTACTGGAGTTCTATAATTCTGTGGTAGCTACTATCAGGTATGTGAGTGTTGGTCTCCAATGTCCATATGTGCTGGAATGTATTCTTCATATTCTCTTTGTATTTTATTTGTTTATCTGTAATTGATAAAATCAGGATACAGGGAATTAGAAATAGAATACTCATAAGAATGAATCACAGTACTTCTTAAATGCATGTCTAACCAATAATCTATACCTCTGCATGAGCCCTGAGGCCATGGGTTCTGAGGTGAGCAAAAAAGAAAGGAGAGCCACCCACCACTTCCTCTGCAATAACTTCCCATTTCCATTCACAAGAGCCTGGTGTAGGTTTTTCTTTTCCAATGCCCAACCACCCAACCAGTACTGTCTATACTAACACCTATAGATAGAAAACATTATTGCATACAAATATTTCCATGCTTGTGAACAGAAGCAGGGTCTCAAGTCACAATGTTATGGCTATTTTATGACATATGACACAATGTGGCATATGACTATTTTAGGGCCAATAGAGAAAGAAACTCTTCAGAAGGCAGTTGTATTTAAAACAAAGAAAAAGTGGAAACCCCATCTAGAGTCAATTGTCTCCCATATACAGGGCTCTTTCTCTACCTGACAAGTCTATAACACCAATAAAATTTGATTTCACATTCCCTGCAACTCTTCCTGCTTGTATGTGCTTTAATTCACAATGAAACAGAACTCAGCTAATCAGTATCATCTTGGTGCCCAATATGGGCCCCAAACTGTAGACTCTCCATTGGTTTCCCTATATCCAGGGCGATATTTTATATATTGCCTTGAAAGCATTGAGACCAAACTTGTAAATCATACCTGAAAAGCAGCTACTATAAAGCATGAATTCCAAGAATTTAATGCATTTCAAATTTACAAAGATCTTGTACCTCCCCAGGAGAAAAATCCATAAGTACTTTATTTGTACATAATTTTATGAAGTAGAACTCAGATTGTTACTATCTAGTCTAAAACGTTCCTATCTTCAGTAAGTCATTTAAGAATCAATCTATTATTTTATTTTATTTTATTTTATTTTATTTTATTTTATTTTATTTTATTTTATTTTATTTTTGAGACAGTGTTTCTCTGTGTAGCCCTGGTTGTCCTGGAACTCACTTTGTAGACAAGGCTGGCATCAAACTCAGAAATCTGCCTGCCTCTGCTTCCCAGAGTGCTGGGATTACAGGTGTGTGCCACCACCGCCCAGCAATTTTTTCAATTTTATAAGCATGTTTATAATTTATGCTTAGTCAAAGCAAGATTTCGTTCGGCTAACAAGACAATGAAACAAATTTTGTGGTTATATGATTTCAAGTCTATGTGTAACAATCCTGATCAGGGTGTCAGTTTGATCTAGGTTAAATCATTTGCATCTCATAGTTTTACATATGTTGTTTAATGTAACTAGATAAGTGTCCTCAAACAAAGGAGATTAAGAGAAAATGTTTCTCTGGTTATTCATGGAGGAAGGTACCAGAAAACCAGGACATGATCAATACCACACTTGGACATTTTCTTATCAGTATCAGTATTTTAAAAGGCTAGAGCCTACTGTCTGCCCTGAGATTCACTGGGACTTGTGGCAGTAATTCACATATTAGAGAAGCTCAGTAAGTTAAGAGAAATTGATGGTTCTTCCAGAGTATCTGGGTTCATTTCCCAGTCCTGACAAAGCCACTGACAACTATCTGTCCGTTTCAGCTACAGTGATTTCAGCCTTCTCTGGCCCCCACAAGCATTGCCTCCATGTGGTGCATGTTGATATGTGTAAGCAAATTGTTCATATAATAAAAAGATATATTTTCCAAACAGAAAATGGTTATTTGCATGGAATTTTAAATCTATTATTTTTTATTTTATTTTTTTTAAAAAAGATTTCCTACACACATTATAAAAATGTTGAATGTTGGGCTGCCAATATGTCTTAATGGATGGGGCACACTGGACTGGCATGCAGATCCAACAATTTGTCCTCTCACCTCCTTATGCACTCAGTTGTATACCAACACTAATATTTACATACATCAATATGAGTTGGAGTAGCAGCTCACAGTATACAAGTGCATACTGATTTTGCAGAGGACCTGAATTCAGTTCTGAGCATGCACACAAAATAGCCCTCAGATTCCTGCAACTGCATCTCCAGGGGATCTGATGCCAAAAACCTACACTCATGGCACACATCCACGTGTTTATGCACACACAGAAATACAATTAATAATAAAACTAAGTTAATAATAGCTTGTAAATGATATGTTAAGAATTTGTGTGACTATAAATTTGGATAGATGAATACATATCAGGATTGGGTTAAGGTTCACTACTGAATATAAAACTATAAGGTCTAGATTATTTCTATTATGTGAAACCTGTGATTAATTTAAGAAAATTTTTTGTGCCCTCTGTGTTTGCTTTCTCACTCTGTACTTCTGTATCTCTAAACAACAATATATGATAACATCTGTATTTTAAAATTTGTCACTAAGAGAGGTAATTCAGTCATCTGGTAAGGGCTAAAACCCAAACCAATAATGCTTCTCACAGTCAAGACAACTTTCCTAAGGCACAATTGCACATCCTAAAACAGTAATATTGCTATGGCTGGGAAGGCTTGTTATTGGATAAAAAGGTTGCACAGGTCCACTAATGACAGACACATAACTCAGCCATCCTAATAGTCTCTACTACATGGTTCATGTTGTTATGGCTCTGGGGTTTATATGGCCTAGCTTTTAATTGAGTGGAACTTGCCATGTGTTGAATATGACTTTTTAAAATGAAGATGGTGTAAATATTCAATCAATTTAATGCTTATTAAAAGAATATCATTATATCAGTATGTGTAGCCAAGCAAAACAAAAGAAGTCCCATCAAGTTCATAGGAATGGCTCCAGCTCCCTGGCCCAGTGTCTCCCATCCTGTAAGCATGCCTAGTGTATAGTATTCCTAAAGAGAACAAAAACTGATATTAGCTCGAATTTGTCCTGCTTTAATCTAGGTTTTTTTTTTTCTTTTCTGATTTTAGCGGCAGAGTCTTGTAAAGCCCAGAATGTCCATTGACCTCAAACTATCTATATATTCAATAAGCATTGGCAGGAGCTAGAATGGCATAGTTATGGTAGTTTGGACAACAAATGCATGGACGAAGATGGAACAGAGACTGAAAGTATGTCCAGCCAATAACCATCCCTACTTGAGAATAATTCAATGGGAAAGCATCAATTCCTGACAGTATTCATGATATTCTGTTATGGTTGTCTAGTACAGGATACAAGAGTTTAGTCAGGCTGCCTTCTGAGAAGCTCCATACCCCAGCTGATGCAATCAGATGCAAACATCCATCCAGCATCCAAATTGCACACACAGGTTGGACCTAGGCCTCCAAGCACATATGTAGCAGGTGTGCAGCTTGACTATTAAAGGGACTCCAGGAAGTACAATGGAGCTGAATTCAATGATATTAAATTGTATTAAGGGAGTGACAACCTGGGAACAAGATTCCACCCAGGTAAATTTGAGTCCAGGTGGGGTAGTACAAGCCTTAAATACCAGGTGGCAAAGATAAGCAGATCTTTGAGTTCAAGGCCTGATTAGAACAAAGCAAAGTCTAGGTGAAGAAAAACTTAAATCCAGGTTTGGTAGACCACACCTTTAATCCCAGTGCTTAGGAGACAGGCATGCAGATCTCTGAATTCAAAATCATTCTATGGAGCAAGGTCCAGGTCAGCCAAGCTTAGGCAGTGAGAGAGTTGGAAAAAAGGAAGCTAGTAATAATATCATAGAACACAGGGGCCATGTTCCAGCTACTGCAAGCAGCAGAACTCAGCAACATTGGCCATATGTCTCTGGCTTAATATTCAAGAGGAGAAGGAGACTACTGGGACAATTTTTGCTGGTTAGCTAGAGCTAAGTAATTAGTGGTGATTAAGAAGAGACTAGCATCATTGAGGTGAAATCTTCTGGGCAGTGCTTTCTGAGAGCACAAAGAGGCTATATATATCAGAGATAGCCTAGGTTGAACCTTGTGCTGTGTCTGGACTTGGTAATGTGTAAGAATCACACAGGTGGTACTGGTTTTGAAAGCATGAATGAATCATGAAGAACAGCTGAGGCTTGGCACCATGAGAGGCCATGGAAAGCCATTGGTGAAAAGTGTAACCTCAGGTTTTGTTGACACCCCAGGACTGAAGGGGTCAAGCAAAAGAGTTGAAGCTTGGCACCATGTAGAGAGCCTATGAGAGGCTTTGGTGAAGCCTAGTTGAGGTGGAAGACCCCAGCATATTGGAGATGCCAGTACCATAGGATGATCACCATGAACACCAGTTGCAATCAAGGCGATCTACCTGAACTTAAAGAGTAGTACAGAGGGCAGAGCTGGAGAAATGACACCAGCCCTTTGGAGATCATGTGCGGGTCTCAGACATTGGAACAAGAAGCTGTGAAACTGAAGTTGTCTTGGGGAACACAATATATTATAGATGCCAGAGCCACAGGATGCCAGTAGATAGTTGCTAACAGAGAGTGGAACAAGCCCAGGAGAAAGAACTTTGTTGTAGTCAACAAAAATGAAAAAGGCAGTAACGATCTGAAGACTGCTTTGCATCAGACATGGATACAAAAATGTAGAGTTCAGAGATGCAGAGTTTGGAGTTTGTCCAGCTGGTTTCCTGTCTTGCTTTGGGGATTACACTCGAGTGAGTAGATGAATCTCAGAAGAGACCTTAAACTTTGGACACTGTTGAGACTGCTATAGACTACGGAGACTTTTGAAGTTGGACTAAATATATTTTGCATTATGTTTAGTAATGGCCCCAATAGACTCATGTTTAAACAAGCCTATGGGGGGGCATGGAGGGGAATGTGATGGTTTGTATATGCTTGTCCCAGGGAGAGGCACTATTAGAAGGTATGGCCTTGTTGGAGGGAGTGTGACACTGGGGATGGGTTTGAAAATCTTCCTTCTAGATACCTGAGCAAGCCCAGTCTGTTCCTGGCTTCTTTTGGATAATGATGTAGACCCTCTCAGCTCCTCCTGCACCATGCCTGCCTGGATGCTGTCATGCTTCTGCTTTGATGACAATGGACTGAACCTCTGAACCTATAAGCCAGCCCCAATAAACGTCTTTTATATAACTTGCATTGGTCATGGTGTCTGTTCACAGCAGTAAAACCCTAAGACAGTATTATTATCTGATTTACTAGTTTTAATGGATCCTACATTTTCTTTTCTTCGTAATGGTTATGTTCATTAGGTTACCCCATTTAAGGGATGGTCTGTATGTATCACTCATTGTTTTCTAGAACTTTTCTCAACTAATGGACAACTCAACACTGACATCGCTTTCACATTATGGGTTTTATCTTGGTGTTTTTATGAGAACAGTAAGAGTGAGCATTGAGGTTTTTTTCTCATCTGCTCTTGGGACACTTCTGCTTGCTTACCTCATCCAGTCCAATGTGAGTGTTTGTGTCTAGTCTTCTTCTCACTTGTAATGCATGTTTGGTTAATATTCTTTGGAGGACTGCCCTTTTCTGAAGGTAAATGGAGGAACATGTGAGGGAGAAGAGAGGGAAGACAGGGAGGCCAGGGGGAGGGAAACTACTGTTGAGATGTAATTATTTTAAGAAACAATCTCCTGCTTGGCTAACTTTCCTCATGTGTCCCTTTCTCCCGATATTCACTTACCTATCCTTTCTTTCTGAATCATGGTAGAGAGGTCTTCCCGATTCACCTGTACAAACAGGCTCAACACAATATTCCATACCTTTTCCTGATAATGTTTGTTCAGGTGCATTACCAGATCTTCTTTGGATGTGTTCTTAATCTTAGTCCAGGAGATAGGTTTAACTTTAAATTTTTTTGGCTCTTTCCTGAGAAGCTTTTTAAATCTCTGGAATTCTTCATCACTGAGTTTTTGCAAATACTGCAGCAAGCCAAAACCAGATGTCTCCATCATCTTGGAACTCTGATCCTGGACTCTAGAGGATGAAAAATCTTCAAAACCAATAAATAAGTGACATTTGAAGAAGAATGACATGAGAGTCCAGTCTCAACAACTTAAAGTGTGAAATTTATTAATATGTGTTCCTTCATATATATATATATATATATATATATATGTGTATATATATATGTATATATATACACACATATATATATATATATATATATATATATATATATATATATATATATATATATATATTCATCCTTCACCATTTCAATACAATTTACATGAATCCATTGTTAGAATTATTGGACAGATACTACTGGAACACTGCTTTAATCCCAGTTTTCCGAAATAGACAGAAGCAGGAAGATCTCTGTGTTTGAAGCCAGTCTGGTCTAAAGAGTGAGTTTCAGGACTGCCAGTGCTACACAGAGAAACCGTGTATGTCTCAAGAAGCTGACAAAAGCAAAAACAAAAACCCCTTTATACTAAGGCCACCATCAGAGAGAATCATAAACAACTGAAAAAAAATGTAGCAATGTAAGTTCATCAATATAGTAAAGGAAGTATGTTTGAGGTCTCTATAAAAAAATTAATACACTGATACTGGAGATTTTAAAATCTCTTTGGACTAGGTCGAATAAGTTAAATAGATATTTTAATTAAGAATGTTTGGGGTCTTTGTATGTATGTTTATGCACTATTTGCAGGCAGTACACATGGCTAAATGAAGACATCAGATCCTCTCAGAATGCAGTTAAGAGTTGGTCATGTACCACCATGTGGGTACCAGAAATAGACCCCAAAGGGGTGGCAATCCAGAAGTTGAGAATTACTGCACTAGAGGATTCTATTCAGAGTAACATAATCTTCAAAAGCTTCACATGGAACTCAGGAAACTAATTAGAATGGCTCCTATTCAACACATAGTGAAATTTCATGACTACAAATGTAAAAACGAAGTTGATTAATTGAATGTACAACAGATCCAGTCTAACTACAATCAGACCAAGATTGATAATGCAATCATTTCCCCATTTACTTATGGCAACTCTGTCCTAATATACTGCCACATATATTCACACAATTCAGACAATTGCCACATCTGTCTGCATAACAGTTTTTAATCATCTAAAGTTGAAATCCTATCAGTCAAGTAAGCTCACATTCCCTGTCAATTGTTAGTCTATTTTCAATCTGAGGGATTTCTTCCCACCCAATTGTCCTTGACAATAGGTTCTCACTTATATACCCTGGCCTTGTCTGGAACTTGATATATAGAAGAAGCTTACTTCAAACTGAGATTCACCTGCCTAACTTCTAATTGTTGCTGGGATTAAGGCTGTATGCCATCACATCTAATCATTTCGTTACATAAAATTGGTACATGTTCTTGCATGAAATTAGTTTTATGGCTATATTTTCAGGTAAACATATAATATACTTTAACCTGCTCCTTCCAACATTTCTTTACCCTCTGTCTCTCTCCTTTTCCCTTCTGGCAGTCCCTTCCATTCCCCTAGACAATTTGCTTCCACTTTTCTGTCATATATTATATAATACAAAATTTTATAAATAGTATCATGTATATATATGTGTGTGTGTGTGTGTGTGTGTGTGTATGTGTGTGTAATTTTAAATATCTATATAAAAATACTATGGTCCCAAAGTTAGAGAAAATGTGCTACATTGTCTTTTTTTGGTCCAAACAAATATGCTTATTATCAATCACCAGCTGGAATCACAATCCTACAAAGGACATGATTCCATTAATTTTTGTTGCTAAGTAAAATCTCCACTATGAAAAGGATTTTCTATTTTCATTGAGGCATAAAAATCATACTCATCAATAGGCAATGTTGCAAACTTTAATTACTTTTCTACATTGATTAATGGTCAATCCACACAATAACACCCATCTCCAAAGATATTTCATTGTAGTGAAAACATCAAAAAATCCTTCAAATTTTTTGAAACATATGCATAGTATTGTCTATAATCAACAAAGTATGAATTAGAACACTAGAAACTTTTACTATTTTAAAATTCGTATTCTAACTTTTCTTTAAATAAAATTATGCATAGCAATAAAACTTACATATTAAGTAATACTGTAATATAATGTCTTGATATGGTATTAAACAAAATGAAAAAGGCATAATTTTCAGGTGGTAAACCCCTCTCCACTAAGCAAAGAAATAAAAATTCACATTCTAAGTGGATCAGTGCAACCAGTGTATTCAGTGGCTAGCCATTTCTAACTCCTATTACACCTATGTTCAGTTGCTTTAAAAGGAACATAACCTTCTCAATGACTACTTCAGAAGACTCACATTTCCATTGTGAGAAAAAACTTAAACCAGAAAAAATCCATGGGCTGGAGAAATGGCTTAGGGTTTCAGAACATTGCCAGCACTTGCAGGACACCTGGATTTGAATCCCAACACAGTGGTCCATAGCCACCTGTAATTCTTGTTACAGGGGACATGATATCTTCATCTGACATCAACAGAGACCAAGCACTCATATATCAAACAGACATACATGCAAGGAAAAAACAGTCTTACAATAAAAGTAAATAAAGCTATAAAACTGGGGATACACTTTGTCTGTGGCCATTCTACCCTGAACATACTTGATCTTGTCTGGTCATGGAAGCTAAGCAAGTACAGGACTGGACAGTACTTGTATGAGTGACTACTTGGGAATGTATTACCCATTAGGAAAAGGAGCTAGCTGTAAAGTTATGAACATTACAAAGAAATACTATCTTAACTATGAGAAACAAATAAAAAAGGCCCAACAAGAGAAGAAATTTCATTCTGAACAGGTAAAAAAAAATGTAGACTGCTCTACTATGTTCATAGCAGCCCTATTTATAATTGCCAGATGCTGGAAAAAACCCAGGTATCCCTCAACAGAAGAGTGGATGCAAAAAATGTGGTATATCTACTCAATGGAGTACTATTCAGCCATTAGAAACAATGAATTCATGAAATTCTTAGGCAAATAGATGGAGCTAGAGAACATCATACTAAGTGAGGTAACCCAGACTCAAAAGGTGAATCATGGTATGCACTCACTAATAAGTGGATATTAACCTAGAAACCTGGAATACCCAAAACATAATCCACACATCAAATGAGGTACAAGAAGAAAGGAGGAGTGGCCCCTGGTTCTGGAAAGACTCAGTGAAGCAGTATTCGGCAAAACCAGAACAGGGAAGTGGGAAGGGGTGGGTGGGAGGACAGGGGGAGAGAAGAGGGATTACGGGACTTTCGAGGAGTGGGGGGCTAGAAAAGGGGAAATTATTTGAAATGTTAATAAAAAATATATCGAGTAAAAAAAGTATTGAAACAATGCAAACAAACAAAAAATGTAGACAAAAAACTCAATGCAGAGGTGTTTTACAACAATAATTACTACCTTCCAATGGACACACTCTCCTATACCTTAAGAATGAAACTCTTAAATCATCAGAAAAACATGTTGAAACATTTTCTGAAA